>NW_006921604.1:22127895-22143571 GCF_000298275.1 Orycteropus afer afer
AATCCAATTAAAAATGGGCAGAAGACATGAATAAACACTTCACCAAGGAGGATACTCAGGTGGCCAACAAACATATGAAGAAATGCTTATGATCATTAGCCATTAGAGAGATGCAAATCAAAACAACAATGAGATAACATCTTGCCCCAGCACTAGCAGCAAAGTTTAATAAGGCAGAAAATAACAAATGCTGGTGAGGATGCAGAGAGATTGGGACTCTCATACACTGCTGGTAGGACTGTAAAATGTCACAACCACTGTGGAAAGCTGTATGGCAATTCCTTAAAAAGTTGGAATTAGAAATACCATTTGACCCAACCATTCCATTACTAGGTATATATCCTAAAGAAGTGAGAGCCATGACAAGAACAGACATATGCACACCCATGTCCATTGCAGCACTATTTACAGTAGCAAAAAGTTGGAAACAACCTAGGTGTCCATCAACTGAGGAATGGATAACCAAACTTTGGTACATACACACAATAAAATCTATGCAATCCTAATGAATAATGTAAAATCTGAAAAATACTACATAATGTGGATGAACTTGGACGACATTATACTGAGTGAAATAAGTCAATCACAGAAGGAAAATTATTATATTCATCCGTTATTGTAAAAGTCAAGGAATGGTTTATAGATGGAAGAAAATTTTCTTTGTTGGTTACCAGGGGTGGGAGGGGAGGGGAGGAACACTGTTAGATAGGTAGAGATAAGTATTGATTTGGGTGAAGAGAAGGGCAATGTACCAAATGTAAGTGATCAACATAGTGGCATTGAGGAAGAAGAAGACATAGAGAGGTACATGGGAGCTACAGACAACAAAGATGAACCCTTTTGCACATAGAGTACTGTCTTGTCAGTGAACGCAAACATGGGTATATGGGTGGATAGATGGGTGGACAGGGTGAACTACTAGGTATGTCTATTCATCAGAGAGTGTACCCAAGATCATGTATAGGGTTGCCAGACAATGGTTCTACAAGCAAGTGTATTTGTATGTTCTGTAAGAATTCCCAGGTGTATAGTAGAGCTGACAAGGGACAAGATTGTAGTCACTTCTTGGTCACAGCCAGCTACCCAGAGGGTGCGAGAAGTTGAAACTGTGGGTTCGGGACCATAGTCGCAGGGGACATCAAGCTCATTTGGCATAACATACTACACAAAACATTGTTCCACCTCTTACTTTGGCGAATAGTGACTGGGATCTTAAAAGCTTGCAAGCAGTCATCTGGATGCAACAATGAGTCTCTCCTCATCCAGAGCAAAGAAGAATGATGAAAACCAAAGATTCATGGAAACAATTAGTCCTAGTGACTGGTACACCATGCGATCTGCAGCCTATATGACTATGAAACCAGAAAAACTAGAGGTGCCTGGCTACCACTGTCAACCACTTGGAAGGGGATCTATGTAGGACATCCTGCATAGAGAGGGAGAACAATGTGGAGCAAAACTCAAAATCATTTGGAGAAAAAAAAAAGGGGGGGACCAGGTTTGCTGGTCTGATAGAGTATGATGTAACCTTCAGGTCTGGAATTGGACCCACATCTGTGGCTTCCAGCCAAACAAAAGATAGGCATATGAGTTGAACATTTACCTGAGGTAGATACACTCCTGGGAGAGAACAATCATGGGAGAAAGAAGGGCTGCCTATGTACCGGGAGACAGCTCAGGGGGCAGGGTGCATGGAGGGATGGACACAGGGAAGAGGTAAGTATTGGGAGGAAGTGGGATGGGAGCTGTTGCATTGGGGTAAATTTTAGTCAATGTCATGAGACAACATGTGTGTGTACTGCTGTATGGAAAGCGAACCTGCTCTGTAAACTTTCACCCAAATCACAAACAAAACAAAACAAAACAAAAAAAACAACTAGCAGTGGAGCAGCACCTGGAAACCACAGGTCTCCACACTTCTAGAGACTATTGCCCAGGAGTTTTCATGACCTAGTAATACAATTTCACCCATGGAAACTGTAATCAATTGTGTATGAGTTGTCATCTTCACAACACTGTGGCTATTAAAGTAGATGGCTTACAAAAGGTTGTTGTTGTTAGGTGCTGCTGAGTTGATTTTTGACTCACAGTGACTCTATGTCACTGAGTAGAACTGTTCCATAAGGTCTTCTTGCTATAACCTTTACAGGACAGATTGCCAGGTCTTTCTCCCACTGAGCCACTGGGTCAGTTCAAACTGCCAGCCTTTCTGTGAGCAGTCACCAGGGCTCCTTGCAAAAGGTTACTGAGGTTAAAGAGAAATATGTTAGTCATACAGTAGAGTCTTCTCCTAAAGTAGTAGTTCTCAAACTTCAGCATGAAAAAGAGTAACATGAGTAATTTCTTAGAATACAGATGCCTGGACTTGCTCCCATTCTCAGAGATGTAGATTCCTTTGGTTTGTCTTGGAGTCCAGAAACTGAATGTTTAACAAGCATTCCTAAACTATCTGTGGTGAAGGGCTATTTTTAAAAAATGCCAATCCATCACAGACCAATACTTTTGTAAAATATGATGATAATAAATTACTAGAAAAATGATCACATATGTGGAAATCCTAGCAATGTTAAATTGCTATAAAAGTTTCTAAATATTTTCAGAATATGTACTGATATAGCTGCAGACCAATAACAAACGTGCCTGGTCTGCTGACCAGCTGGTCTACTTTGAGGAGCACTGGCCTAACCCACATATTCTCTGAAAAACTGTGCTGTACAAGATCCCTGTGTTGGCTCCTCTGAGACTGGTATTCTCCATGTTAGGCTGCTAATCTAGAGTTCAACTCCTACCTACATCCATTTAAGATGAACCTTGGGTAGATTTCCTAACTGTCCTTGCTGTCATGCATGAATTGAATGCTTGAATTTAAATAATTTTTCTCAAACAATTTTCAGAGAAAATTTCTACTGTTGCTTCTAGTTAATTGTTACTTCAAAATCAAAAGATGTTTAACAAGTTATTTTTTTTTCTCTAAGACTAGGCAAATGTTATGGTTTCATTGTAATCAAATAGGTACATGCTTAGAATATTCTTATGTAAGATTTATATTTTAAAATAATTTCTAGAGCTTCAGAAATAGACATCTGTCAGTTCAAAAGTGAATGATGCATAATTCCTCCCGATTTTTGCCAATCCAGTAGAGATTAGCAGTAATGGGTTCATATCATGTTCTATATTCTCAAGAGAATGTGTGTCTTTCTGTAACTAAAATTTAAGTAATAGAAGAATCTACCCTAAATGTTTAAATGACAGCCATATGCAATATGTTGTTGTTATTGTGTGCCGTCAAGTCAGACCTGACTCATAGCGACCCCTCCTTGGGTTTCTGAGGCAGTATCACTATGGAAATAGATTGCCCAACCTTCCTTCTGAGGAGTAGCTGGTGGGTTTGAACTGCCAGCCTTCTAGTTAGCAGTCAAGTGCCTTAGGCACTACACTACCAGAGCTCCTATATTAAATATAGTTATCATAATTGGTAGGGAAGCACCTTCAAAGGGAAGAGAAAAACTGTCAACCTGTTTGGTACATGAGAAAAGTAGTGAAGGGGATTTATAGACCAAAAGGAGGAGAATATTTTTTAATATTTTAAACTTTTTTAAGGCAGTATGGTCAATTCAATTGGCATACACACACTTTGATTTTTAACTTTCTTAAGACCATTATTACTCATAAATTTGAGTTTAGATTCAGACTGTCACATATTGGGTACAGAAAATCATTATTCTTAATGTGATAAGTCTACATTTCAGTTTTCCTGTGAGTTGTTAAACTCACTGTCATCAAGGCAATTCTGACTCATAGCAACCCCTATTGGGTTTCTGAGGCTGTAAATCTATATGGAAGTAGATTGCCCCATCTTTCTTCTGAGGAGCAGCTGGTGGGTTTGAACTGCTGGCCTCCTAGTTAGCAGTTAAATTCTTTATCCACCATGCCAGAGTTATTAGCAATACACAAAACCCGAAAATACAATATTTTCATGCTTTGCAAAAAGAAATTAGGTAGACATCATTGTTTAGAGCTATGCAACTGGTCTGGTACAGTTCAGGGCATGTGTGTCAGGAGGCAGAGTAGGGGAGTAGCCATAGCAGGATGGCAGGGTAGGTACAGCACTGGGAAAGGCCAAAGCCTTAACACCCTTCTGGAGGCATTAAGGCATTTGACTGCTAACTAGAAGGCTGGCGGTTCAAACCCACCAGCTACTCCTCAGAAAGAAGACTGGGCAATCTACTTCTGTAGTGATACTGCCTCAGAAACCCAAGGAGGGGTCGCTACGAGTCGGATCCGACTTGATGGTGGTGAGTTTAGTATTTTTTTTTTTTTGAGGCATTAAGGTGGGCACAGTACTATCATTGAGAATTTAGAGGAAGTTTCTTCAAAACAAAACAAAACAAAAACTAAATCAAACTAAGGAATTCCACTACTAGGCCAAAGGTTGGTAGTTCAAACTCACCCAGATGTGCCATGGAGGACGGGCCTGGTGATCTGCTTCCAAAGGTCACAGTCTTGAAAACCCTATGGCGCAGTTTTTCTCTGCACACGTGGGGTTGCCATGGGTAGGAAACAGCACAATGGCAACAACAACAACAAAGAACTTGATGTTAAATTTAAAAACATAAAGCAAGCCTGTGACCTACAATTTTAAGACACTAGAAGTACCCTAAATATTATACTAAGGAAAATATTTGACTACTACTACCAGCACCTTTCTGACATACTGTGATGTTGAGCCTTGTCATCCACAAATGAGGTAAGTAACAAACATAGCAATTATCCAGATGTTATCCCAATTACTGCCAGTAAGATACTGTGTCAAGAGGGCCCCAAGCTCACCCCAGGTTCAATGATTCCAAATAGAAGGATTCAAAGGACTCTGCGTATAGTTGATAGTTGTATTGATGGTTCTAATTTATTATGGCAAACGGAAGAAAAAGCAAAATCAATACAGGGAAAAGGTGCATGGGGTGAAGTTCAGGGGAAACCAAGCACATGCTTACTGAGTCCTTTCCCAGTGGAGTCATACAAGATGTGCTTAATTTCCCCCATAACAAGAGTGACAACATGTGTGGAATGTTGCCAATTGCAAGAGAATCAGCACCCAGAGTTTTCACTGGAGGCTGGTCACATAGGCAGCCTCTGCCTGGCATGTACCAAAATCTAAGACTCCTTGAGGAGCAGGTTCTCAGAATGAAGCAGGTTATTAAGTAAATAGTTTAGGCACAGTGAGCCACTCTTCTCAGAGGAGGAGCCCAAACTCAAGGCAATTGAGTCAATTCTGACTCATAGTGACAATACAAGACAAGTAGAACTGCCCCATATGGTTTTCAAGGCTGTAAATCTTTCCAGAAGCAAATTGCCTCAACTTTCTCTGATGGAAAGGCTGGTGGGTTCAAACTGCCAACCTTTTGGTTGGGAGTCAAATGCCTTAACCACTGAACCAGCAGAGGGGTTAGGAACCCTTCAAAATTTCAAGTTCCTAGACATCAGCCTGGTAGCATAATGGCTAAGACACTTGCCTGCTAACCAGACGGCTGGCGGTTCAAACCCACCAGCCACTCCTCGGAAGGAAGGTTGGGCAATCCTACTTCCGTAGTGATACTGCCTCGGAAACCCAAGGAGGGGTCGCTATGAGTCGGGGCCGACTCGACGGCACATAACAACAACAACAACAACAGACATCAGCCAAGGTCCAATCTTGCAAACATGCCTAAGAATAAGCAAGCAGGCTGCTACGTTACTTCTTTCCTGCACAGGCACCACATATGTATAAATTCAAAGACCCACATGACCTTGTAATCATTTCCTCATGTCAGAATGACGTAGGAAATTCACATCTGTTTATGGTAAAAATATTATTGGGGTGTTCCCCTCCCCCCCCATTTCTCTTGCATGTCTGCTCAGGATTACTTAAAAAGCAAGAATATAAATCATCTAATACTATGCTTATTCAGTATGGAATTTTAAAAAAATCACTTAAAGGACTTTTATATTAAGTAATTTTGTTCATGGGCTACCAAAACTTAACTGCTTTCATCATTAATAAAGGTTTACTCTTTTTAACATGGAACATGACTTTTTGATAAGCAGAGGAATGTTTAAAAGTTGTAGAACATATTCTTCCAAACTTATCAAATGGACATGGAGCCAACTGTTTAAAATCTTTACACAAAATTCAATTAATGTTAAGTTTCTTACTTGGCCAGTTTTTACAAATGAGTCCATACTAGGGATTTGTTTGAAGAAAAAAAAGTGTTACTATTTTCCAGACAGTTTTAATGACTCAAGAGGCATTCATTTGCCAAAATGCATGTTTTTAAATACTGTATAATGCAATATAATTATCAAACCAATTAAAAAGCATTTTGACTGGTCTTAATTAAATGTCATTTTATATAACTCAGAATAACAAGCAGTATGGACGCTATTGTATTTGCTCTCAAACCTAGATAAAAAGCAAACTTTAACTCATGTTCAGACTATGATAAATTCTAAGTGAATTAGGTTTCCCCTATGAACATTAATTCTAACAACTCTACTGAGAATGTTGGTCATTCTCATTTATTTCACATATAGTTTGTGTGCATGTGTTTATTAGAAATGATTTTAAGACTTTTTTTTCTGTTACTTGCATTATATTCTGTTTCCTATCCAGAGCTCCCCGCCCCATTTAATGAAGGAATATTTTCAACAAGGAGAATATTTTATTATTCTTAATGATTTTGCATGTTACTTTAAATTTTATTATGACCAACAAATGACTACCATTGCAAATATTTTTTCTAAATGAGTGGTGAGGGTGAAAACAGTAAGTTTACTGAATATGCTAGCTTAACACAAATCTAGCAACTATTCTGTGTTTTCTGTATAATTCAAACACGAAATGAAAAACTCTGATAGCTTTTCAAGTGACAGTTCCAGAAAACATTTTTACCTAAAGGTGGTTTGGAAATTTGAACTTGACATGATAAAATAATAATTTAAGAAGCATTTACCAAATCAAACACAATCATATGATATAAGAATAATATCTGAAGGACAATTTTAGTTAATTTATATTGTATTATTTGATTATACACATATATAAGATTCATTATTTACAGGAAAATGCAAAGAGCTGTTACTAATTGACGTAATTGTGCTGTATTTTATACAATCATAAATATGGATATTAAGTAGCTTATTATTTTGTGTTAATGTTCTGAGTTTACATGATATATTGGAACATTAGAATCCAAACTGCAGTATGAAATGGAAAGGAAAGTTATGGCTTGTTTTTAAGCATATTATGCTTGTACATGTATTAAATAGCCTAAAATTATAGTGTTTGAAACCATGAATTCCAGAAAGATTACTTATAACATTATCATAAAGATACCTGCCTTTATAAAAAGGAAGAGAAGTGGTGTAGTTTGTACAGTAAAAAAAGGATTGCTTATTTTGCATCATAACCGAGTTTCATCTTTATTCTGACTCTGGCCTGGATCCATAGCTACAAGGATGTTTGCCTGATGGGTCTCAGGCTATGCAATGTGCTTCAGGCTTTGCAAACCTAGGGCCTCCTGGTTTTGACTTGATACACTACTGAATGTTCATGGCACTGATCCAGCCATGCTTTATGACCCCAAGTGAGTTTGTTTATAAAAACAGCTATCATTATGAGAGCAAATATAAGCCACGGGATTCCAAGTGAATTCCTTATCTTTAGCAAGACAATCAAAATGACTTTATAGCATCAAGTAACATACAACTAGGGATAAAAGAGAGAAATGCTCCTCATATGTGAACAAGTAGCTCCCCAATGGATGAAGGGTAAGGAACCTAATAAAATGAAAAAAACTGTTGGCAAAGAAATGAGTCCTTATGGATCCCTTAAATTACATTGATCTATGTTATATAGCCTTTTAATTTTAAAAACATATGTGCAGTCCAACAGGTATACAATCCCTTTATTGCTTCTCTGGAGAAGGGGATGGTATATGTAGTACATCTTCAATATAGCCACTAGTGTTCCTCTCTCTATGAACTGTGAGGACAACTATGAATTCTGACCTGAAATTCAAGTAGGTAATCCTCAGGAAAGCAACACATCAACACTTGTCAACAATCATTAAAATGTCATTTCCTTTGCTCTAGTACTAATATTACTGGGAAATTACCTCAAGGAAATAGTTAAGGAAAGAAGAAGCTATATATTCACATACAGGATGAACTATAGTACATATTAAGGAACCCTGCTGGCATAATACCTAAGGCATTTGATTGCTAACGAGAAGGTTGATGGTACAAACCCACCAGCCATTCCATGGAAGGAAGACTGGGCAATCTACTTCCATAAAGATTTACTGCCTCAGAAACCCAAAGGGGGTTGCCATGAGTCAGAATTGACCTGATGGCAGTGAGTTTGGTTTTTTTTTTTATTTTTTTTGGTTTATAGTACATATTAGTACATGAACATAGCAATGACTCATCAGCATAATATCAAATAATTTGAAGCAACCTAAATGTTCAACAAGTAAAGAAAGATATAAGTTATGATATACGTATTTGATATAATTTTATGGCCTCTGTAATAGCAAGGATTGGGTAATCTACTTCCATAGTGATACCACTTTGGAAATTCAAGGAGGGGTCACTATGAGTAGGATCAGACTTGATAGCGTGGGTTTGGCTTGGTTTTTGGGGATAACTCAAAGATGAAGACACCACTCTTATCTTCTTTTAAAGATGAACAACTGGAGTTTAGAAAGATGTTAAACACTTGCTCAAAGTTACACATCTAGTTGAAGGGAAGATACAAAATTTGATTCTGGTCTTTGCAGAAACCAAGATCTTAGCCACAATGTACATATACCGTAGTAAGGAGGATAGTGGGCATCTTTCTATATGTGAGACAAAACAAATCAAAGGTGACAGTTTATATAATGACATAAATTTTAATTCCCCATTGATTAATTCATTCAGTTAACATTTACTGTGTATCTGTTGTGTAGGGCCTAGCACTGGGAGAGGTGTATTTATTACAACAATGTTAGAAATAAGCAAGTCTAAATATGGAATAAGGAATTTTAATAGCACAGTGGTTTAGCAGCTCAACTGCTTAAAAGTTTTGCAGCTCAAACAGACCAACCGTGGGAGAAAAATCCTGACAATCTGCTCCTGTAAAGATCACAACCTAGAAAACCATATTGGACAGTCCTGCTCTATTCTACGGGGTCGTTATGAGTCAGAACTGACTTGACAGCACACAACAAATAAGGAAGACTATACACTAAAATCCAGAAAATGGTACAAGGGAGGGGTAAAGGAGTTATTTGGAATTTTAACAACAGTTTAAACATTTACTTATAATGTTATTTTTGAACTTACAAAGGCTGCAAAATTCTAAGACACTCTTTAAAAGAGTTGCAAAGAAAACTCTAACAAAACAAGACAGAATCACTTTGCTCCATAAAGACTGATGAAAACTTTGATTTAGAAAATGAATGCAATCAATCACATTGGACCAATATCTGTATCAGGATTAAAAAATTACCTGTATACCTCATCATATTTAAATATGTTAATAAAATAAGATTTTTTAAAAAAAATTAGTCAAGTTTTCATTAATTTTATATAATGATATTATCAAAAGTCAAAATGTATTTGCAGTTATTTTTAAATATTCTGAAAAATAATTATCAGTACTCAATAAGAAAGTTAGGATTTAATGTTTACTTGTAGTAAATATTTATCTCATTAGTAATGATTCTTCAAACTATTTTGTTAGGTAGAGTTTACTGATAATAATACGGATTTGATGTTTAAAAAGGTAGAAAAATTGATTCTAAAATATCCATTTAGAAATTTGAAAGCACTGAATTCAGTATACATTATAGATATTAGAACTTTAAAGTATTATCCATATTAAAGTAAACTTACAACGAAAGCATAGTTTAATTCATTTAATGTTAAAATGTATTTACTGTCAATATTATAGTTGTTCACACAATTCAGCTTCACTATAAAGAAAGCATAATAAATAATTAGGTCTGAGAAATTCTCTGTGCATGTGAGTTGGAAATGTCTGGTTTTTCTAACAATAAAACGAGTTTTGCTGAAGAAGTGCTTAAGAGTTTGTTTTCTTCAATATGCTAGGTCAATGTGTTCCTCACATTCTACAACTTATCACTCTTTTTCTTTAAACAGAAAAAGAAGCCTTATTATTTGAAAATTTTAAAAACAATGTATTTAGTTGCAAACTAATTATTTCTGTCCAAATTGGATTTCACAAAGAAATCTTGCCCAAGAGAAAAATTCTCCACGGGAAATGTGAATACATAGTTACTACAGAACCGAGGACAAAGCACAGCACTAGCTGCAGGGGCTTTACTGAACAAAGACAATTCTGATGCAGAAATATCTCCAAGTCCTCTCTTACTGAGGAATTCTCAGATGGGTGTACTGAAAGAAATTGTTTCTAGACTATTTTTCTTTTCAACATTTGTTTCTTCCTGTTTTCTAGAAGAACACACACGCACATACACACACACAAACGTACTACACAAGGCGACCATTGTTCCTAATCCAACAAGGCAAGATAACATAACTTGGGTCCCACAACAGGGACTGCTGTTGCTGGGCTAGGAGTTGCTAAGAAAGATGCTAATATGAAGTTATGCTTCCAAAATGGAAGATGTTGGCTGAGCCACCTTCCTGGGGAGGTATGCTTCTGAAATTAGTAATAGTTGGGTCCCTATTGTTGGTTCCAAAATTTTTATCTCACTAAGCAGTACCTTCAGGAGCTCTGGTGGCATAGTGCCTAAGGCATCTGACTGCTAACCAGAAGGCTGGCAGTTCAAACCCACCAACCACTCCTTGGAAGGAAGGTTGGGCAATCTACTTCCATAGTGATACAGCCTCAGAAACCCAAAGAGAAGTCACTATGAATTGGATACGACTTGACAGCAGTGTTTGGTTTGGTTTGGGAGCAGTACCTTCAAGAATCTGAGTCTCAACATGATAGAAACAAAAAAACCCACTCTTTATAAGGACATTTAAAGTCAGCTGTTATATATATCACTTCATATTAAGTTTCAAACACATAAAAATGACTCCATTAGTAATTATGGAAACAAATTTTATAGCTATGTCTTTAAAATAAAAAGAATAATTTAATTTGTAGTTGAAAATCTAATAATGCTGGATTTAATAGTACAAAATTTCATAAGACAAAGTTAGAAATAAGTCATATTTAATAAGCTGTATTATTTTAACTAAGCAAGCTCTGGTGGCATAGTGGGTTAAGGTATTTGGTTGCTAACAAGAAGGTAAGTGGTTCAAACCCACCAGCTGCTCCATGGGAGAAAGGTGAGGCAATCTACTTCTATAAAGATTTACAACCTTGGAAACCCGATTGGGGTACCTGTGAGTCGGAACTAACTCAATGGCAGTGAGTTTGGTTTTGCAGTATTATTTTAATGAAATACGAATGAAAGTAATTATTCCACCTGCATTTAAGCATTGCAAGAAATAATGGATTTAGGAACAGTGAAGTCTTAGTAATGACTATAAAATCCTATGTTCTCCTACTAAGGCAAATTTATATCTCTTTGATGGCACATCTATGAACAGAGAACCTATAGACCAGATTTCTTAAGTTCCCTCCAATTTTAAGATTCTAAAAAAGCTTGAAGAGTGGTTCATAAGTGTGGTCACTTGAGAATTTATTAGAAATACGCTTTCTCACCACCTCCACTTTCTCAGAAAATCTAGGAATAGGCCCTACAATCTGTGTCTTAAAAAGTTGTTGTAGGCAGTCTCCAAGATGGTTCTCAATAATTCCCTTCTGATGATCATGCCTTTCTGTAGTTCCTTCCCACATTAAATGGAGCTGATTGTATAACAAATAAAGGTAGCCAAAATGTGCTTGTATAAGACATCATAAAGTGCATTGTGGTTTTCTTCTTTCTCTCTTGGATCACTTGCTCTGGGGAAAGCCAGCTACCATGTAGTAAGAATGTGCAAACAGCCCTTGGAGAGGTCCACATGGTAAGAAATGGAGGGCTCCCACCAAAAGACATGTAAGTTAGCCATCTTGGAATTTTGGAAGCAAACGTTTTCCAAACTCCCCCTGTCTACACAGCTTGACTGAAACCTCATGAGAGACCCCAAACTAGATTCAATCAGCTAATCTTCCATAATACTGACTCACAGAAGCTGTGCAATATATTAAATGTTAATATCTAAATATTTTGAAACCTGTCTTCCAAGGGTAACCCTGCTAGCATTTGCAACACCAGTGGCAAAGTGGAGCTTCCAGACTAAGACAGACTCAGAAGAAGAAAGGCCATCCATATGCCAAAGAATTGGCCAATGAAAACCTTATGAATACCAGTGAAACACTGTCTGATATATTACTTGAAAACTTTATGAATAGCCCTGAAACATTGTCCAATATAGTGATGCAAGATGAGCCACTCAAGTCAGGAGGCACTTAAAATATGACTGGGCAAGAGCTGCCTTCTCAGAGTAGAGCCAACCTTAGTGATATGGAAGGAGAAAAGCTTTCAGGACCTCGTGCTGATGTGGCATGACTTAAAATGAGAAGTAACAGCTGCAAGCATCCATTAATAATTGGAACATATGTACGAAGCATGAATCTAGGAAAACTGGAAGTTGTCAAAAATGAAAAGGAACACATAAAGATCGATATCCTAGGCATTAGTACATTAGTGAGTGGAAATGAACTGCTTTTGGCCATTTTGAATCAGACAACCACATGATCTACTATGACGGGAATGACACATTGAAGAGGAATGGCATGGCATTCATATCACAAAGATGTTTCAAGATCCATCCTGAAATACAATGCTGTCTGTCAGTGATAGGGTAATATCCTTATGCTTACAAGGAAGATCAGTTAATACTACAATTATTTAAATTTATGCACCAAACACCAAAGCCAAAGATGAGGAAATCAAAGATTTTTACCAACTTCTTCAGTCTGAAATTGAGTGAACATGCAATCAAGATGTGTTGATTATCACTGGTGATTGGAATGCAAAAGTTGGAAACAAAGAAAAATCACTGATAGTTGGAAAATATGGCCTTGGAGACAGGAATAACACTGGAGAATGTGTGATAGAATTTTGCAAGACCAACGACTTATTCATTGCAAATACCTTTTCTCAACAACACAAACAGCAGCTATGCATGTGGACTTCACCAGATTGAGTACACAGGAATCAGACTGACTACATAAGTAGCAGGAGGTGATGGAGAAACTCAATATCTTCAGGTAAAACAAGGCCAGGAGCATTAATTGTAGAAGAGACTATCAACTACTCATATTCAAGTTCAGCTTGAAGTTGAAGACGATTAAAACAAATCCATGAGAGCTAAAATATGACCCTTCTGAATTTAGAGACCATTTAAAGAACGGATTTGATGCACTGAACACCAATGACCAAAAAAACCAGAGGAACTGTGGGATGACATCAAGATCATCATCCATGAAGATGGCAAAAGGTCATTGAAAAGATGGAAAAGGAAGAAAAGACCAAAGTGGGTCTCAGAGGAGACTCTGAAACTTGCCCTTGAATGGAGAGTAGCTAAAGCAAATGGGAGAACTGACAGGTTAAAAGAGCTGCACTGAACATTCCAAAGAGCATTTTGAGAAGACAAAGTCAATTATTATAATGAAATGTTCAAAGGCCTGGAGTTAGAAAACCAAAAGAGAAGAACATGCTTGGCATTTCTCAAGCTGAAAGAACTGAAGAAAAAAGTTAAGCCTCTAGCTGAAATACTAAAAGATTCTATGGACTAAATATTGAATGATGCAGGAAATATCAAAAGAAGATGGAAGGAACACACAGTCACTGTACCAAAAAGAATTGGTTGATGTGCACCCATTTCAGGAGGTGATATATGATCAAGAACCAATGATATTGAAGGAAGAAGCTGAGGCTGCACTGAAGGAATTGTCTCCAGGAATTGACAGAACACCCATTGAGATGTTTCAACAAACGGATGCCACGCTGGAGGCACTCACCCGGCTAGGCCAATAGATTTCTAAGACAGCTACATGGTCAACTGACTGGAAGAGATCATATTTGTACCCATTCCAAATAAAGGTGATCCCATGGAATGTGGAAAATATTGAGCAATATCATTACTATTGTATGCAAGTAAAATCTTATTTTTCAAAGATTATTCAAAAACAGTTGCAGCAGTATACTGACAGAGAACTTCCAGACATGCAAGCTGAATTCAGAAGCAGACAGAGAGCGAGGGATATCATAGCTGATGTCAGATGGATCTTGGCTGAAAGCAAAGAATACCAGAAAGATGTTTACTTGTGTTTTATTGACTATGCAAAGGCATTTGATTGTGTGGATCATAACAAATTGTGGATAACATTGAGAAGAATGGGAATTCCAGAACACTTGATTGTACACATGAGGAAACTGTATATAGACCAGAAGGCTGCTGTTCAAACAGAGCAAGGTGATCTATTTTATGGTTTAAATTCAAGAAGGAAGTGTGTCAGGGTTGTAACTTTTCACCATACTTATTTAATTTGTATGTTGAGCAAATAATCCAAGAAGCTGTATTAAATGAAGAGGAATATGGCATCAGGATTGGAAGAAGACTCATTAGCAATTGGCAATACACAGATGATACAACATTGCTTGCTGAAAGTGAGGATGACTTGAAGCACTCCTGATGAAGACTGAAGGTTATAGTCTGCAGTATGGATTACATCTCAATATAAATAAAACAAAAATACTCATAAATGGACCAATAAGCAGCTCACAATAAATGGAAAAAAGTTTGAAGTTATCAAAACCTTCATATTACTTGGTTTTACAATAAACACCAATATAAGCAGTAGTCAAGGCATCAAAACACGTATTGCATTGGGTAAATCTGCTGCAAAGGACTTCTTTCAAGTGATGAAGGGCAGAGATGTCTCCTTGAAGACTAATGTGCATCTAACCAAAGCCATTGTATTTTCAATTGTCTCTTATGCATGTGAGAGCTGGACAATGAATAAGGAAGACTGAAGAAGAGTTGATGCTTTTGAGTTGTGGTGTTGGTGAAAATACTGAGAGTACCATGGACTGCTAAAAGAACTAACAAATCTAACCTGGAAGAAGGGCAGCCAGCAAGCTCCTTGGAAGTGAAAATAGCCAAACTTCGTCTCACTTTTTGGTCATGTTGTGAGAAGGAACCATTCTATAGAAGGATATCATGCCTGGTAAAATGGAAAATGAGGAAGGCCCTCAACAAGATGGATTGACACAGTGGCTGCAATGATGGGCTTAGTTATAGCAGAGATCATGAGGCTGGCACAGGACCGGGCAGTATTTCATTTTGTTGTATATAGGGTCACTATGAGTTGGAGATGACTGGACGGCACCTAACAACAACAATATCTAAGTTTCCTAATAATTTGCTTTGCAGAAATAGATAACTAATACACAAGCCCTCTGGGTAATACAGAGGTATGTTAAACCTCGAGGACCCCTGAGCTAGAATACTCATTCATTCATTGAATAATTATTTATTTATATTAACTATATTTCTTTGTTGTTGTTGTTGTTATGTGCCATCGAGTCAGACCCGACTCATAGCGACCCCTCCTTGGGTTTCCGAGGCAGTATCACTATGGAAGTAGGATTGCCCAACCTTCCTTCTG
>NW_006921604.1:22143996-22147627 GCF_000298275.1 Orycteropus afer afer
GGCAATCTACTTCCATAGTGATATCGCCTCAGAAACCCAAGGAGGGGTTGCTATGAGTTGGATCTGACTAGACGGCAGTGTGCTGCTGCTGCTACTGATGTGAATATACAGGTATAATGTCAGTCCCCACAGTACTGTAAGTTCCAAGTGGGCAGGAGCCTTGCCCAGATTCATCATCACCATACTCCTGGAGCCCAGTCCCGTGCCTGGCACATAGGAGGTGCTTAATTAACATACACTTGATCAATACCTCTTCCCTTTCATCTTCACTGCTTCTCTCTTGTACAATGAATTCAGTTCCAGTCACAAAACCTCTGAATAGTACCAATAACACTTCATTTAATGGATTCAGGTATGTTTCCCTGGAAGTCTCGCCACCATTGGATATGTTTCCATATGAACAAATGTTTTTTGTGTTCAAAATAGTTAATGTTTAGAATAACTGGAGCAGAGTCCCTTTATTTTACAAATGTAGATACATAAAGGCAAACAAGAAAAACGTAAAATAATAAGTAACTAAATGTGAGGCTGTTTTTTCATGGATGGATAAGCAATCATCAATAAAGAGGTACTATTTCACATCCAGGTGGAGACTTATGCTAATTAGGAAAGCAGAATGCCAGAGAAATTCCCAGGATGCTCTTCTCTAATAAGAAACATCCTGTTTATCCATTGACTTGGGACAGAACGCTTTACTGTACAAACTGAAACATTCTAATCTCTCTTAACAGCTCTGTAAGGGATTCTTTTGTTCACAAACTGAAGTTGGAGGTTAGAGTGTTTGGAAAAGATGAGGTGGTAAGACAAAAGGTCAATAACTCTTCAACATGACCTCAGAACACACAGGAGGCATTTGGCAAACACTTTTGATTACAGAAAAAAGACATATTCATTGATTTTTTTTTAAATTCTTATGACAGATAGATTGAGATGTGGTGACATTCTTTTACTGATATTTAAGACCGTCAGATAAATTATAAAATAGACTCAGGCTCTCAGCATATTTCTGAGAAAGATCAAAGAGGAGGTGTAAGGGACTAAAACAGCATCAGAAGGGTATTCAACGAGTGAACTGTGCCCTGCCAGCAGAGATATCCCAGGTTCAATCTGCTGCTGATCCTTCACGAGAGGGCTCGTGCACTTAAATATGACGAGGGACAACAGCAGGAAAATCAATGTAATGATTCCAGGGCGTGCCTTTTATTGCATCTGTATCCCCACCTACAGAGCACAGCCTGTTGAGTAGGAACTTAATGAATTTAATTTATAGTGCGGTCCTATGCAACTTTATCTGATGAAGGTAATGTCCTGTATTTGCCCTGTCCAATAGGGTAGTCACTAGGCATGTTGTGGCTCCTAAAAACTTGAATTGAGGTTAGTATGATGAGGAACTGAAGTTTACCCTTTATTTAATTCTAATTAATTTAAATTTAAGTAGCCATATACAACACAGCATGGTACTAGAAAATATAACACAAATTAGCTAGCTGCCTCATCCTTTGTTGTGGTTTTGTTGTTAGATGTTGTCCAGTATATTCCAACTCGTAGTGGTCTTGTATACAACAGAACAAAATACTGTCATAGCAACCCCTCCTTGGGTTCCTAAGGTGATATCACCAGGGAAGTAGATTGCCCAATCTTCTTTCTGAGGAGTGGCTGGGGGGTTTGAACCATCAGCCTTCTGGTTAGCAGTCAAATGACTTAGGAACTATGCCACCAGAGCTCCCTATATTCATATAGATGAAGTATAATTATAAACAACAATAGGATGGATGGGTGCAATGAATGAAAAGAACAAATTGCAGTGTCCGGTCCTGCACCATCCTCACAATCGTTGCTATGCTTGAGCCCATCATTGCAGCCACTGTGCCAAAACATGTCATTGAGGGTCTTCCCTTTTTTGCTGACCCTCTACTTTACCAAGCATCATATCCTTCTCCAGGGACTGGCCTCTTCTGATAATATGACTAAAGTATGAGAGACAAAGTCTGGTCATTCTTGCTTCTAAGGAATATTCTGGCTATGCTTCCTCCAAGACAGATTTTCTTGTTCCTCTGGCAGTCCATTAGATTTTATTATTATTCCTATTCCTCATACGAGGATACTGAGGTTCAGAGGATTAAGTGACTTGCCAAGATCAGAAAATTCATAAGTGACAGAACACAATTCAGCTTAAACCTGTCTGGCCCCAACCCACACTCCCACTACTCCCGCTGCCATTTTAACTACTGTGGTAGTTAAGGTTATGTGTCAACTTGGCTAGGCATGGTTTTGAGTGGCTTGGCAGCTGTGTAGTTATTTTCCATGAGGGGATTGTAGTCACCGCTACAGTGGGATCTGCTATGAGCACCTAATCAGTGGAAGGGGAGCTGCCTTTGGGGTGCAGCTGCCTCCAGTATATATGGAGAAGCTTTAAGAAAGGTCTCTAGCTGTGGGACACATTTTGAATCCTGCAATTGGCCAAGTTTTCATTTGCAGTTTCTAGACTTGAACCAGTGCCCTGTTGTGTCACCTGCTGATCTTGGGATTATACCATTTTACCTGCCAACCTTGGGTTCATCAGCCTCAGCAGCCAGTAGCTGCATGAGTCAGAAGAAGCCTCTGGCTCCAGTGGGCCTGGAACAAGGGGCAGAGTTGAAGCCCAAGGTTGAGGGGCCTTCACCCAGCCCCAAGACTCAGCAATCTGAATTCGTACTTCTAGCCTCCTAAACTGTAAATGAACAAATTCCTCTTTTAAGAATTTTTTAAAGCCATCCACTAGTGATATTTCTGTTATAGCAGCACTAGAGGACTAAGACAGCTACAATTCTCCTTTAAGTAAATAAAGAGTTAAAGGCAAGTATCAGGCTCTGATTCTAAATTTCCCCAAATTTCCAATATTCCAAATTTTAAATAAATAATTATGAAAGGAAGCTGGCCATGATTAGTTATTATTTCTTTCAGTAACACCACATAGGAAACTAATTCAATGGGGATAGAATTCATCTTCAATAAATGGTTTTGGGACAATTGGATTTCATCATGCAAAAGAATGAAGTCTCACATCATGTACAGAAATTAACTCAAAATGGATCAACAACATAAATGCAAGAACTAAATCCATAAAAATCTTAGAAAACAGAAGAATGTCTCAGATCCATTTTTTGAAAATGGATTGTTAGATATGACATCAAAAGCATGAGCAAAAAAAACAAAACAGATAAATTTGACTTCATCAAAATTAGAAAACTTTTGTGCACCAAATGACTTTAGGAGGGAAGTGAAGAGATAACCTACAGAATGGGAGAAAACATTCTGGGATCTTATGTCTGCTAAGAATTTAATATCCATAATACGTAAAGAACTCTGACAACTCAACAACAAAAGGATAAACAGCACAATCCGAAAATGGGCAAAGGACACGAATAGCCATTGCACCAAAGAAGATATAAGGATGGCCAATAAGCATACTAAAGGATTCACCATCATTAGCAGCCCCTCCTTGGGTTTCTGAGGTGGTATCTCTATAGAAGTACATTGCCCAGTCTTCCTTCCTTTTCTTCATATAGTCCAGCTTCTCGGATTATTTGCTCAGCATATAGATTGAATAAGTGTGGAGAAAGGATACAACCCTGACACACTCCCTTCTTGA
>NW_006921604.1:22151353-22165439 GCF_000298275.1 Orycteropus afer afer
GCTGTTTCTCCTCAATTTGAGTGGTGCCACATCAGCAAATGGAGGTCTTGAAAGCTTTACCTTATCCATAAGAGTAAGGCTGGGTTTACTCTGATGATGCAGCTCTTTCCCAGTCCTATTTTGAGAGCTAACCAGACTATTAATAAAGTTGCAAGGTAATATATCAGACAATGTTCCTTTGCTATTCATAAGGTTTTCCCTGGCCAATTCTTTGAGAAGTGCATGGACTCTTCCTTCTTCCTAGTCTGTCTCAGTCTGTAAGCTGGGCTGCTACCTGTGTACCATGTGCATCCCACTAGGTTTGAAACACCAGTGGCTCAGCCTCAAAACTCACATCAACATGTTACCACGGTAGGACAAACCGACAAATAAGTTTGTCTCCCTGTTGGAAACCTCTCATACCACCCTTACCTGTGTCCCTGTGGCTGACTGCTCCTCTGTCCAGGTCCTTGGGCCACACTTACACTCACTAGCATTGCTATTATCAAGCAGAATGGAAAACAACAAGTATCAGTGTAGATGTAGAGAAACTGGAACCCTAATCCACTGTTGGTGGGACTGTAAAATGGTGCAACCACTGTAGAGAACAATTTGGTATTTACTCAAAAAGTTAAACATAGAACTACCATGTGACCCAACAATCCCAATCCTATATATATATATATATATATATATCAAAAAAACTTCATAGCAGAGACTCACAATGGTACACCAGTGTTCATTGAAGCATTATTCACAATAGCCAAAAGGTAGAAACAGCACAAATATCCATTAAGTGATGAATGGATAAACGAGGTGTGGTGCATACATACAATGGAATATTATTCAGCCATAAAGAGAAATATGTTCTGAAACATGCTAAGACATGGATGGATCTTGAAAACATTATGCTGAATGAAGTAAGTCAGACATAAAAAGACAAATACTGCAGATCCCACTTTCATGAAATATCTAGGATAGGTAAATAGATAGAGACAAAAGTTTATTAGTGTTTACCAGGCGCAGGTGGGAGGGGATTGGGGGATTCACTGCCTAGGGGGCACTGAGTTTCTGTTAAGGGTGATAAAAAAATTTGGAAATGGATAGTTATGATGGTTTTATAACATGGTGGATATAAGTTTACACTGAACTGTACATGTAAAACTATAAAATTATAAGTGTAAAAATGGTTGAAATAGCAAATATTTTCTTGTATCTATTTTACCACAATTATAAAAAAGGCACACATGGCAAAGTATTTTTCTACAGCTATGATGTAAGTTGAAAGTTTGAATGTTTCAAAGTATGTGTAGATAATCAGTGTATCTGACAGCCCACCCCATTGTGTTTTAAAGCTTTTGTTCTAATCAAATATTAGCCACATGAATTCATGAGAAGGCAACAATATGAAAAAGACTTTATTAAGCTTCTGCCACATTCTATTATGCTCTTTAAGTATTAGTCTATCCTGTTTACCCTTCGCTGACAAACTAGATTATATTTTCTTTCCTAAATCAACAGGATTCTACTACATTGCACAAAAGATAGAGACCTTAGGATTTCAAAAAGAAGGATCTGGAAACAAAGAGTGTCAAAGGCATGACTTTAAAAGGGGGAAAAATTGTGCTCAGGAAAATAATAAGCAGAATCATATTCTAAATCTTTTTCCAAATGCTGCATAAAATACTTGACATTATTACAATGCTGAAAATCCTCTCCCGGATCTGCAAGCTGCAATTCTGACAACTTGTGTGCCCTGTATCTGTAACCAAACCACTGTAATCTCTATAAATCTCTCACTTAGCCAGGGAGACCCTTGTATGACCCAGGTAAAGTGCAGGGTTGCAAATCAACTGAAATTGGGGTAGAGAACATAATTTTTTTCATTCAAAATGCATATCCTCCGGTCCTTTTAGAGTCTTTTATACTGCCCAGGAGATCTAAGATATTCCTGTATATTGTTTGTTTCACTCAGGTAAAATCAAAGTAGGCATTTTATAATGGGGTAAGATAACACATAGGTAAAGAAAATGGGATAAAACCACAAACTTTGAGGATCAAAGCATAGCGGTAAAAAATACAATAACCCAGGTTTCATTATCTTGTCATATAAAAGCCATCTTTGTATTAGAGCTAGTGGGTTCTCTGGATGAGAGAGCTGTACAAGATTCTAGAACTGGTTTCATCAAAGCCCAAAACTACCAATAATTTTACATATTTATGGCACTTTCCTGTGGTCACAAATTCAGCTCATTGGAATGGCATTAGATAACCAATGTGATGGGAATATGTGGATTAAAGAAGGCTGCGATTTCCCTGGTATTGCTCCCATGCATGTCATCAAAAGGGGTTTCTTTCCCTTGAACCTGATGGGTTCTGTGACTGCTTTGACCAACAAAATAGAGCAAAGTGATGCTGTGTAAGTTTATAAGTAGAGATCTTAACAAACAGGTAACTTCCAACTCCAGTAATTTGGAATACTCTCCCAAGGACTCCTGAACTGCTATTTAAGAAGTTCAGTTACCTTGAGACCCCCATGCAGTAAAGACCACCTCAGACACATGTTCTACAGTCTCAGCTAAGTCTGGCCTTCCAGTCATCCCTGCCAAGAGGCAGACAGGAGAATGCAGCCATTACATGAACCAGTGGAATAACACCAAGTAGTCTCCATTGAGGCTATGCAGAACAGAAGAATTTCCCACCAAGCTTATCTTAATCCATAAAATTATGAAATAAAATGGTTCATGCTTTGTTGTTGTAATGTGCCGTCGAGTCAGACCCTCCTTGGGTTTCCAAGGCAGTATCACTAAAGAAGTACATTGACCCATCTTCCTTCTGAGGAGTGGCTGGTGGGTTTGAACCACCAGCCTTCTGGTTAGCAGTCAAGTGCCTTAGTCACTACACTACCAGAGCTCCCAAGTTTGTGCTTCACACCTCTAAATTTTAGGGTCATCTGTTATGTAGGAACAGATAAAGAGAAGAGAGTGTTTCTCTTTTCCTTACTCAATCTATTTTCCCTCCAATATGCCCTTACTTTATAACATGGCTACAAATATTCTTTAAATATCAAGCCTAACCCTGCCCTCCTATCGAATTATTCTAATTCTTAAAATATACCTACCGATGAATCCTGAAGATGGTGGGTTGGGCTGAATCTTCTCCTTAGTGTTCTCCTGGATAATGTCCCAAAGCTGCCATATAAATTTAGGATGAAGAATATAAAATGGCTGATTTGGGTTTCTCTGACGATGCTGAATATATGGAGTGAACAGGTTGTAGTCTGGCTTCTTATACCACTGAGAGAAAAAAAAAAAAAAAAAATCAGCACAATCAAGTACAGAGGATACACAGTAGAAAGAAAATAGGGCAGTGCCCAGGAAGGTGGATTTAGAGGCTGAGGGGACAGGCTGGAGTAAGAGGAAGATGGGAAAGATAATGATGCATCACTTCTGTAGGTGCTTCCTCACCAGTGTTAGGGAAAGAGTACAAAGAGAGATCAAGATTCTAGACCCAGCAGGGGCTAATGCTTTATTCTTCAGTAAATTGAAGGAAACAGGCTAGACTAGGAGTTGGCAGACTATTTCTCGGAAGGGCCAAATGCTAAACATTTAGGCTATGGGGGCATATGTTCTCTCTCACAACTATTCAACTCTTCTCATTGTAGCATAAAAGCAGCCTAGACAATATGCAATGGATGGGTATGTCTGTGTTCCAATAAAACTTTATTTACCAAAACAGGAAATAGCCAGAGTTGTTCTACGCCTATAGTTTGCTGGCCTCAGGGCTCAATGTGTTTAAAAACAAGTTTCCAAATCTAATACGTAATGACAGAAAAATGTAGTTACCAGGTGTGGAGCTGGGGAAGGGGCATAAAAGAACATTTTGGGGTGATGGGAATATTCTATCTCTTGCTTGTGGTGGTGGATGCATGAATGCATAAATTTGGTAATACTTACAAAAATGTATACTTATATTTATTGTATGTAAATTCTTGCATAATAAAGATGATTTAAAATATGTCTTTAGAGATGTCTCAGGTGCCATCATGAAATGGGATTGGGAGAAGGTATATGAGGTGTGTGAAGTGTGTATTCCCTTCAAAGAGATTTCATGGGTTGTATATATAAAGGTCCCAAATAATATTCCACTGATGAAAGGGTTCTATGGCTTTAAAAGTTTGAAAATGATTGGACAAGATTACCTTGTAGCCCCCAAGCTACAAGGCCCTAGGAAGAAAGTAAGAGAAGTGTGTAACCAGAGGAGGAATTGTTCTTTTTAATCTTCCTCTCCCTGACCTCACATAGCATTATCAAAGTGCAGGCCCCCATAGCAATGGGTCATGTCACTTGGGTTTCAGCTTGGTTGCTGCCCATATCCTTCAAGTGGGACAGCACTGTGCCCTGGGCTTGGATGCTTCTAACAGAGGAAGAAACAAGCTCAAATAGCTAGAAGCTCACTGTCTGTTCACAAAAAGCAAGAAAACTATCAGAGCTTAAAACGAGAAAACCTCAGACTGGGGAGGAAGGTGGAAAGTATACACACTCATTTGAAGCTAGATTCTCAATAGAAGATACATATGGGAATCAACTGAAAAGTGTTCTCATGAAATATACATAAAGGATCCCCCACTTCTGGAAATCGGGCTATGACAGAAGTAGTTTGGAAGATACTCTGGGTGATTCCGATTTGCATCCCTAGTTAAGAACCAGTTAGCAATAATGCTACTTAAACATCCAGCCTCGGGCTCAAGATGCACAATGCCCAAACCCTCTTCTTTCTGAGGGACTCCTTCTTCCTTGGGCAGCTTTCTTAGAAAGTTACTCTTTATGAGGAACCAATGTGTATCATCTCACATTCATCACACAAAGAAAAGTTGCATTTTCTTGAGGCCAAGGCAAAAGACATTCATTTACACAGCTGATGGCATCATTCTCTAGGTTAACTATCATCCAATATTACCACCCTTCATTAGAAAACAAGTACACCAGCTCTCCTTGCAAGGTTTCACCAAAAGTAGCTAGCTGCTTGTTCTATAGACAGGCTAATATTTACTGAAATATCACTAATATAACTTGCTTGTATTTTGGTGGCTAGTAATAATCTTGTTCAAGCTTTATCACATAAAATTAAAAAGGCTCAGAGGCAGAAGTCAAAAAAAGGCACATTGAACAAATGCCTGTCACAGGTTTCATTGGAATAATGAGCTGTTGACTCACATAGTTTAGATTTTCTTGCCAAGTACTTCCAATGTATTTTAAAAAGGTCTTATAACTACTTGGAAGGTGATGTAACCCTATTGCAATAAAAAATAAAAAAAAAACTCTAATTAGCCCAACTTCCAGTGTAAGTGGAAATTTCTAAACATTTAGACAGTCTACATTTTTTTCTTAAATACCCTAGAACAGAAGCATTTCAGCATGAGATGGATAATGCTCCCAAGTATGCTACTGTAACCAGGAAAGAGAATGGTGTTAATACATATGTATGTAATTAGCACCCATGCTCAGCTTCATTCTGTCAAAGTCAGGGATTACCCTGACTTGCTCTCATTACTAATCAGTCCATTACCATTGGGGTAATCAAAAACAAACCAAACTCACTGCCATCGAGTCGATTCAGACTCATAGTGACCCCTCCTTGGGTTTCTGAGGCAGTATGTCTATGGAAGTAGATTGTCCGATCTTCCTTTCGAGGAGGGGTTGGTGGGTTTGAACCGCCAACCTGCCAGCCTTCTGGTTCACAGTCAAATGCCTTAGGCACTACACCACCAGAGCAATGTAATGGCTTGAACTCTGTTCCCTCAAAATATATGTTGGAATCCTAACCTATCCTAATTTATACCTGTAGATGTGATCTCATCTGGGAACACTGTTTTCTTTGTTATGTTAATGATGCCCTATCAGTGTAGGGTGTGTCCTAAACCTAATGACTTTTGAGTTATAAGGAGCTGCATAATCACAGAGACAAGGAAGCCCAAATGGCAGAAGACAGATGCTTCATGAAGAGCAGCAAGAACGCCAAAGCTACAGAAATGGCAGAAAGAGAAAGAGAGCCTACAGCCTTCCCCTGAGCTGGTACACTGAACATGGACTCTAGCCTCTTAAATTATATGAAAATTTCTGTTTTTTAAAGCCATACACTTATGCTATTTCTGTTACAACAGTACTACTAAACAGGCCCCGAAGGAAGCACTTACAAGGTTAAGATTTGCAGAATAAGGAGCAGGGTCCCATGCCACCAAAATGACGTCTTTATACAATGAACTGTCAGTGAAGTGATGGTTGGGGTTAGTCAGGATCTGCAAACATTTAGAAAACATATTCAAAATCAATGTTTACTTCATCAAAAATTGTAGTTTTAACAAATACGAAAATGAAAAAGAGGAATCAAAGCAAGAGAAAATGCTCCTCAGACTTGCTATTTTCCTGCGGAGTCTGGGGAGGGAGAGGCATTGCACGCTGAAGCACTTAAAGATGTTTAGGGAAATGAGCTTTTTCCTTTATATATATATATATATATATATATATAAAGCCAGTCCTTAAATGTTCACCAGCACTTTATCCCTATCTAGTAGTACCCAATCAACTCAGCAGAGATGTAATTCCCTAGTTAATTCAGCACCCCCCCACCACCACCACCACAATTGCTTTGACAGGTAATTTGGAGAGAGAGGCTGGAGTGGATGGATTGGGTTATTAAGGCGCCTCTGGAGTGCCAGCCTCAGGACAAACGGGACACAGAAAGAGCCAATATAGTTGAATCAGCCCCAGGACACGACAGCCCTGTCTCTGTGGCTCTATCTGGTTCTGGATGAGTTCTTCAATCTCATCTGCCAATCATCTTTTTTTTACTACAGTTTTGGAAAAATGTAACAGACTGTTGTTCCTTAGTTTCAAGAAGCACTTTTTTTTTCCTTCATAATTTAATGCTTCTGAAAGTAGTAATATGTATTTTAATTTGGTGGGCTTTATCTCCTCCTGTCTGAAAAGTTGTCATTAAATGAATGGTGGATCTTACCACCAATGACATCTGTGAATTAAGGAAATACGGTAATTGTTTCTTCCCTCGCTGTAGGCTGCCTGGCTCAGTGAACTATACAGAAAGCTAATCTTTTGTTCTGCAAGCAACTCATAATAAATCACTCATCACCTCATTTCTATATAGTTTTAGAACTCTAGAAATTGTGGTTTGTTCTGAGAATAATTTCATTACACATTTGGTAGACTTTCTTAAAACCTTACAGATTGCAACCTTACAGATTGGTGAAGCAAGAAAAAGTACTTTCATTTTCAAGAGTACAATCAAGTTTCATTTTTTAAAAAATTAAAATACACTAAAGCTCAAAGCTACCCTATGGATCCTCAGATTTCCTTTAATAAATTCCTAACAGAGATCTTTCTAGGTCCTAGAAAATATCCAGTGACTAAAATCATATATAAACTGTAATAGTCTAAAAAACTCTACACACATCAATGGGTTCTCAATAAACTGTGATAGAGCTGGGAAATGTTCAGAAATGTATCACATATCACCAAATCGGTATCTGCAAAGATTGCTCATATCTTCATAAAGGCTCAGTGATTGCTTAAGCTGTTTCTGTGACTCTAAATCAAGGGAATGTGCAAAAGATTGTTTTGTTTGTTTTTAAAGAGTTGGAGGCTTTTTTGAGAATTGCTCCACAGATGTCACTGATTAGGAGTCATAGTGTGTGTGAACAGCCTAGGTGTGGATCTTGCTTATCCACTTTTGCTGGATGATCATGGGCAAGTTCTTGATCTTTCTCAGCTCAGCTGCCTCTTTCTTTTTTTTTTATTGTGCTTTGGGTGCAACTTTACAGAGCATAATTTATTTTATTTAACAGATTGTGTATATTTGGTTTCACTCCCCATTTACCATCCCCAACCTTAACCACTCTCCTCCTCTCCCTTCCTAGTGACCCCCCCAATCCCTGTGCCCATCTTAGTTATGTACTCCTGTCTGTCCAGCTTTTCCTCCATGTGAATGTTGCTCCTCTGATGCCCCATGGCCGATTGCTCCAAGGGATGTTAACTCCGTAAAGTAGGTAGGTGCATTGCCCTGGCTTGGGTATTCTGGATGTAAGTCGTTCTACTGTTGGGCTGAGAGCCAGTCCTTGGGGGTGAGTCTTACGCCAGACCCAAAGTGTATCCCAGGGCCATAGTCTTGGGGGTCCCACCAGACTCCATCTAACCAGTAATTCTGGTCATTATTGTGTTTTCAAATTGTATTCCACATTTTTCCTCCCACTCTATCCAGGATCTCCTGTTTTGATCCCTTCCCCAGTGGCTGGCATTGGTAGCCGCACACCATCTAGTTCTTCTGGTCTCAAGGTCCATCATGTCCTAGGGCTGACTGCTTCCAAATGCCCTTGGTTTTCTTCACTCTTCTTTGTTTCAGATGATAGGAGACCATTAGCTGCATCTTAGATGGTCACTCAAATGCTTTTAAGACCCTAGTTGTTACTCACCAAAGTAGGTTGTGGAACAAAATTTTTATGTACTATGTTGTGCCAACTGAAACTGGTGTCCCCCAATACTATGGTCCTGAGTTGGCAGATCTGGTGGTTCTCTCTCCCCATGTGTCTGGCTGTCTATAAGGGATTGCTCCATGTCTGTCTTCTGTTGCTTCTGTAATGACTGCAGGTACTTTGTATCACTAGTATCTGCAAGATTATCCTCAGCTGAATCTATCAATCGTCTAGAGTGTAGTCTTGTTCACCAACTGCCATCTGACCTTCTCAGTTGTCTATGTATTTATCTGTAGCCTGGTGTTTGGTGTTAGTGGTAATGCAGTGTTGTGGATATACTGGTATTAGCCTCACCTCAGCTGCCTATTCATAAAATGGGTGTAATAGTCTTTTAGGATTATGGCCTAAGTGAGATATTGAATATAAGGCCTAATAGGATATCAATACAAGGAATCATTTATTACATGCTAGATATCTCATTTTTGTACCTTTGCTTTTCTGCCCTTTATTCCCTTCCTCTCCCATTGCCATTACTTTTTTAATTTTTTTTTCTAAGTTAAACTGATCTTTCCCTCAGTTCACAGAATATAACATGTTAAGTCTATGGCTATTATATATATATCTATATATTTCTATATCTATTCCAATTTTTCCTTTAGATCTTTTTTTTTTTTTCCTTTTTCTTGCTAATGTCATGCCTAAATTCCTATTTCTCTGTAATTTCTTTGTAATTACAAGACCCGTAGAAATAACCAAATGCTATGGTCAAGGATAATTAGTTAATTTCTTTTCACTCTTCACTCATCCAGTTAAACTATTTACCTAAAAAATGTCTGTATACAAAAACACCCTCTCCTTCTTACCTGGGAATTAATGATGCGCACGGTGGTTTTATTTCCAACATCTTTCTCATAACCACGTGTAGGAGCAGAGTTAAATCTCAAAACTGCATCATGAGAATCTAAGGGCACATAAGTGACAAACTTACTTTTTTTTTCTCTGTAGAATCACATAATCTAGGAAAAAATGTTAAAGTGAATCTTTTAATACCTGAAGCTAATTAGACACCATCAATAAAATTAAGACAGCCACACATATTTTTCAGATAATTTACTGTTTATTTAGAATAAGATCCTGGGTAGACGAGCAAATCAACATGCAAGTATCTATAAATTTTCAATTACAAGTGATCCTTTATCATTTAAGTTCTATTTAGAAGTCTGTTATATTTTCACATTCATTATATGTGATATATGTGTAGCCCTTCTTCCAAAAATTCCAAAATGTTTGCAAGATGGAATCTAGAAGAGCATGTAAAGATGCTAGAAAACAGGCAGTGATTCTAAGGTGTCTTATTGCTTGTTGAAGACAGAAGCTCATCATGACAGATACAATCGTGTCTAATGCAGCTGCCTTCACAAAGATTAAGTGGCTCTCTCACACTGGAGAGCAACAGCCTTGATTTCAACCTTACAACTACTAACTTGCACAGGCATACCTTGTTTTATCATACTTCGGTTTACTGTGCTTCACAAATACTGCATTTTTTTTTTTTTTAATCGAAAGTACATGGCAACCCTGAGTCCAGGAAGTCTATGTGCCAACAGCATGGGTTCCTTTCATGTCTCTGTGTCACATTTTTGTAATTCTCACAATATTTCAAATTTTTCATAATGCTATTGCATACTTAATAGACTACAGTATAGCATAAAGATAACTTTTATATGCACTGGGAAACCAAAAAATTCGTGTGACTCACTTTATTGCAATATTCACTTTATTGCAATGGTCTGGAAATGAACTCGCAATATCTCCAAGATATGCCTGTACTTAAAAAGAAAACCAACCTTGATTTCTGTGCAGCCTTACAGATTGGTGAAGATACCAGGAAGACATGAGCAAGAGAAATATTAGATCCTTCTCTATTCCCAGGAAAGGTCTGATCTACTGCTGCAGCACCGGAGGATGGGAGAGACCACCAATAACACCAAGTAACAAGGCACTTTCTACTCTGCAGTAGCACACTCTGGTTTGCCAAGCTTGAACTATGGTGGTGTAGTTCCTAAGGCATTTGACTGCTAACCAGAAGGCTGGCAGTTGAAACCCACCAGCCACTCTTTGGAATGAAGGCTGGGCAATCTACTTCCATAGAGACACCACTTCAGAAACCCAAGGAGGGGCTGCTATGAGTTAGAACTGAGTTTTGATTTGGTTCTTTAGCTTCTTTGACTTGACATTCAGACCTTCCCAAGGTCTCTGAATGCTGGGCTAAAGGGTCCTGGGTGAAAACAAGGCCTGCACATCAGCTCCCACATGACAGATGTTGACAAGAAGAAGAAGTAGAGGAAATTTTGAAAAAAACATTAAATCCCTTGCCATCGAGTTGATTCCAATTCATAGAGACCCTATAGCACAAAGTAGGACTACACTACAGGGTTTCCTAGGCTGGAATCTTTACAGAAGCAGACTGCCACATCTTTCTACAATAGAGTGGCTAGTGGGTTTGAACAAACAACCTTTCAGTTGCAGCTGAGCACTTAACCACTCTGCCACCAGGGTGTCTTCCTGAGGAAAACAGGTTTGCCTAATTAATGGATGGAGTGAGGCCCTGGGTGGTGCAAATGGTCAAAGCACTCTATTGCTACTGGAAGGTTAGAGGTTGTATAGTCCATTCAGAGGCACCTAGGAAGAAAGGACTGGCAACCTACTTCCCCCAAATCAGCCAGTGAAAACCCTAGGGAGCACAGATCTATTCTAATACACATTGGGTCACTATGAGTTAGAGCCAACTCAATGGCAATTAGTATTGGGATTAAGATGGGAAAGGGTGATAATTTTCCTTTCCACAAAGCAGTCTATAAACATGTATCTGTCTTAAAATTTCCTAAGCCAGCTAATGTGCTTCCCAGAAAACAGCTTGAAACCAGCGTCCATCAGCAATAAAGGAATTTCTATAGGCTGTCAAAAGCTTCTTTAACTTGGAACAATTACAATGCCTGTTTGTGAGAGAGTAAGAGGTGAGGTTATGAATTTGCCAAAAGGCCATGTGGGCACCCAGCTGCTGCCATCCAGATGATAATCAAGTCCTCCACCTCCTCATCAGTCTCCTTGGGAGTGACCCTTCTTCCTTCTGCCTAATCTGTGGAAATTCAGCACACATGCCACTAGTAAAATGTTACAAAAGTTGCCTTTATTGACAATGCCTGAAGTCAAAATAATTCACATTCTAGTTTTGAGAACCAAGATTAATAAGCTTTCAGGAAACAATGAACATATAAAGGATACCTGGCTATGTCATCGGAAAAAAATCCTGTAATGTTCTTTTAGAGGAAATTTTGTAGGAATTGGCAAACTATGGCCCGAGGGCCAAATCTGGTCTGCCACCTGTTTCAGTAAAGAACATTTTATTGCAACACAGACATGCCCATTCATTTACATATTGGCTGTACAGCAGTGTTGAGTTGTTGCAACAGAGATACCGTATGGTCCACAAAGCCTAAAATATTTACTCTCTTGCTCTTTAAAGAAAGCATTTCTGGATCCCTACATTTTAGGAGACCTATGCTTTGTATAAAGGAGCTCTGGTGATATAGTGGATAAGGCATTTTGCTGCTAACCACAAGGTCAGCGGTTCAAACCTACCAGCTGTTCTGCAGAAGGAAGATGGGGTGATCTACTTCCGTAAAGATTTACAGCCTCAGAAGCTCAATGGGGGTAGCTATGAGCCAGAATTGCCTTGATGGCAGTGAGTTTGGTTTTGGTTTTTTTGGTATGCTTTGTATAAAGAGACCTGGTGGTGCAGTGGTTAAGTGCTCAGCTGCTAACCAAAAGATTGATGGTTCAAGCCCACCAGCCTCTCTGTAGGAGAAACAAGTAACAGTCTGCTTCCCTAAAGATACAGCCATGGAAACCCTATGAGACAGTTCTACACTGTCCTATTGCATTGTTATGAATTGGAATTGACTGGACGGCAGTTCTACTCTACAGCACATGGGGACACCATGAGTCAGAATCAATGCAAGAGCAATGGGATTGGTTTAACAGGTTATCTTACTCTTAAAATGGATCAGTTACCCATGCATAACTTTGGAATATCATGAATTGATCATTTGAGAAATACTGGTTCAATGAGCTATATAGCTCTTCTAAGTGTTGGTGTATTCTTTAAAAAGCACATACACACAAAAATCACAATCACTAATATTATCATAGAGATCATCAGTTTTTAAGTATAAGAAGCTTCCAAGCTCATAGTTGAAAGCTTGAATTTTATCATTAGCAACAAATACTGTCAGGTTTTTTTTTTTCCAAAGCGACAGTCTCAATTCATTTTGGAGAAAATGGTTGCCAAACCCCTCAGCCTGAATAATCAAATTATGACTGTAAAAATTACCTTTTACAAAAAGAGTGGCTAGTTCAGCTCACAACTCAATAGTACAAGTGCTTCCTCATTGTGTACTGGTACGCAGGTGGGCTTTTTGTGTATTTTCCATTTTGTCACACAGTATCTTAAAAACGTGTACTCAAGGGCTGATATTTAATAAAATATTATCATTGATAATAATATTTAATAAAATCTTATTAATAAAATATTGAATAAAATGCTTCATCAAGGACAGCCACAGATAAAACTGGCACCCCATCCCCCCTTTCTTTTACTGTGGATGTTTGGCAGTGAAGAACATACAATACAGTGGCTACTAGTATAGTTTAGTGCCATTGCAAGATTGGTGCTAAAAAGGCAGCAGTTCTACCCACCAGTGCTTTTGCACTATCAGCTAATAAGGAAAACAACCTCTTAGTATTACTACAAAAAATAGTTTTCACCTTGTGGATCCTTGAAAAGGTCTTAGGGACCTCAAGGTTACATGGACCATACCATGTAAACTGCTAGCCTAGGGGAGCCTGAGCACTCTCACAGGCAGAGAGTAAGATGAGGCTCAAAACAGGTAATTGCCAGGTACTAAAAAGCAGTAAGTGACAGCACCTAGGCAAGAAGTATGATGCTGTCACTCCTAAGCTACAGTATTCCTGCCTTTGTCAGTATTATTGACTCGTGGTGACCCCACTAAATCATGCTGCCTCCTTAGTCACAATCTCTGGCTAAAAGTAATATAAACAAGCTAAGAGTCTCAAGTAGTTGGTGCATTTTAAGTGAACTAAATATTAATTTCAAATTCATAATATCCTGGAAATTGCCCAGCATTTAAATGCAGAAGCACCCAGCTACTAACTGAAAGGTTGGCAGTTTGAACCCACCGAGAAGCAGCTTGGAAGAAAGACCTGACAACTTGCTTCTGAAAGGTCACAACCATAAAAAGTCTATGGAGCCCAATTCTACTCTGAAACACATGGGGTCGTCATGAGTCGGAAGTGACCCAAGGACAATGGGTTGGTTGTTGATTCTATTCTACATTGAGCTATGTTTTAAGCCTTCCAACAACTTCACAAGGCACAGGATGTGGGAATATAATTTAGCTTAACTCTTTTGGAAATGGTATTAGTCTGAAGAGTTAAAATGCCAAACCCGAGGCGGGGCAAGATGGCGGACTAGGCAGAAGGATTGCACAGACCCTCTTCAACAAAGAAAAGGGAAACCAATTAACACAGACACAGAAGACA
>NW_006921604.1:22173035-22189200 GCF_000298275.1 Orycteropus afer afer
TAACTGAGAGGTAAAAATGAAAGGCTGCTATGGATAGAGACTTGTGCTGTATCTAGTTAAAGCTGTCAGTGAGTAGAATCAGATCAAAATGTGGAGGGAGAGGGAGTCTGCGTGGGAGGAAGAGCTAAAAGAGTGTATCTATCATGCAGGCATGTTTTGTAAATGTATCCCTGGCTGTGAATCTCCTTGATAATGTGCCTTAAAAATCTGAGCTGTCCATTCATATTTTGAAAATAAGGAACTGTTCAGACAGCAAGTACAGGGGGAATAAAGTCAAGTGTCATTTATGGAGAAGGTATTTCCAGGCTAGGGCTGTTATGTGTTGACCTTGAGAGCAGAGCTGGGGCTAAGTGTGTCCACTGAAGGAAGATTAAAACCCTTAAAGGACCAATCCAGGCAGGAGGCACTCCTGTAGCACTAAGCCATTGCTCTGCCCTTGGCAGTGAGCTCCAGCTCCCATCCTCCTCCTCCTTTTTCTGCACAGATGCAGAGAACAAAAGTGTTCTGTGCACAGCAGTGAAAGCTTTATGTCATTAGGGAAAGACCTGCCTGTGATTAAGACAAAGCTATGATTCCTTTCTCTCCTGGTCCTGGTCCTGGTGTCTGGCTTGGGTCTATCTCACCTCTCAGAGACTCCTGCAACAACCTCCTGACTTACTCCTCTGACAGCCTCAAGTCCAGACTCTGGAGTGAGTGAGTTTTCTAAAATGAAAAGCAGATCAGTCACTCCCCTACTTAAAAGATTTCAGTGTCTTGGCATCCCACACACAGTGGTTAGAGCCAGAGTTGCTGAGATCCAGGACTGGGTTTGAATGCAGGATTGGCCCACTATGACTTTAGGTGCTTCTTATTCTTTGCCATTATAATGGGAATAATCATATTTATGTGAGCTCTGGTGGCATAGTGCATAAGGTATCTGATTGCTAACCAGAAGGCTGGAGGTTCAAACTCACCAGCTACTTCTCAGGAGGAAGACCAGGCAATCTACTTCTGTAGAGATACCTGCTCGAAAACCCAAGGAGGGGTCACTATGAGTTGGAACTGACTCGACAGCAGTCAGTTGAGTTTAATCATATTTATCACTTAGAGCTGCAAGGGTTACAACAGTTAATCTGGAATAGTACCTTGTCTGCCGAAAATACATCATAAAAGGTGCCTAGAAAATCGTTAATGAGCTTGGCTGCTAACCAAAAAACCTGGAGGTGCTTCAGCCCCAGAGATGCCCGGGAAGAAAGGCCTGGCAATCTACTTCAGAAAAATCAGCCACTGAAAACCCTATGGAGCACAGCTCTACTCTGACACACAAGGAGTTGCCATGAGTCAGAAATGACTCCACAGCAACTGTTTATTATTACAATCTTTAAATTAAAGTTTAATTTCTATAGAGTTGCATGCAGGATGATGCAAGCTGACCTGCCTGCCTCTTCAGCTTCTGTCTCTCTTCTCCCTGCTTGGCTCCCTTGCACTCTGCAGCAATTACATCTGTAAACCATAATGTTTCTCACCACTTCTTAATGTAGGGTCTTCAGCCTAGACTCCACTCTCTTCCCCAGTCTCTCCCAACAAGTCTTTACTAATCTTCCTCTCTCTGCTCAGCCTTCAAGTCTCAAGGTGGGTTAAGATTCCTTTGTCGTTTCTACCATGTCAGTGTATATGTTTCTCTATCACTGACTTAATGATATGACACTGGAATTGTACATTCATAGTTTGTCTTCCCCACTGTACTGTAGAGAATTTGAGGATTGAGCTGGTACCTTATTCATCTTTGTGTCACCAGTGGCTAGCACAGTATCTGGAAGAGTTGGTGATAAACCAATAAAGATAAAGAATGCTTGTTGAATGACTATATGATTTACTTTTTGCTTATTTTTATTTTTTGGATTAATAGGACATTTCAAATCCCAAGTTCTCAGAAGGAAGTCAAAGTCTCAGAGAAGAAATTAGTCTATAGGGCTAAATGCCTCCATGAATTACAGCTGAAACTACCCTGAGACCGGAAGAATAAGATGGTACCCTGCTACCACTACTAAACATTCTGATCAGTGCCACAATAGATAGACCCTGACAGAATGGGAGAAAAACACAGAACAGAACTCCAAATCTTAAAAAGTTCGGACTTACTGGACCAGTTGAGACTAAAGGGCTCCCTAAGAGTACTGCCCTTAGATACTCGTTAAATCTTGAACTGAAATTATCCTGATGTCACCTTGTAGTGAAATAAGAGATGGGCACACAAATTAAAGGATATAATCCATGAGTACAGTGCTCCACTAAAAATCCATCTATGAGACCAAAAGGTCAAGAATTACTCTAAAGCAAAGATGAGACACTAAGGGGACAGGGAAACTAGAATACTGGAAACAGAACCAGAATTCAGTTAAAGAGAATGTAGACACATTGTAAAAAATGTAACTACTGTTACAATGTTGAGCTCTGGTAGCATAGTGCCTAAGGCACTTGACTGCTAGCCAGAAGGCTGGCGGTTCAAACCCACCAGCCACTCCTCAGAAGGAAGATGGGACAATCTACTTCCGTAGTGATACTGCCTTGGAAACCCAAGGAGGGGTCACTATGAGTTGGGTCCGACTCAACAGCACATAACAACAACAACAACGTCACTGAACAATTTGTGTAGCAATTGTCAAATGAACCTAATTCTCTGTGTAAACTTTCACTGAAAACATAATAAAATATTATTTTTAAAAAACAATCCCAAGCTCTCTACAGCAAATTCTATATGCTTCCCCCATACACACACCTTGTTTCCTAACTCCCATTTCCCATACACTTCCCAGAATATAAGTTTAATTTTATTTAAATGAAACACACAGATTCTTACTTTCCATATCAAGGCTATTTCTGTTACTTGAGAGTAGACATTTTCCTCCTCTGTAGTGTGTTTGCACAAGACCGCTAGTAGATGTTTTTGCTATTATAATTATTCCTATGTATGGGTGAAAAATATCATCTCATGACTCTAAAAAAAGAATTTTCCATGTTTCCAAAATAATTCAAATTGCTTTTCAATAACATATTCAAAGTGGAGGTGTTTACAACTGCTATACTTTTCTCAAAAACAATTACAGGGTATGACTCAGTCTAACAGAGCAGAGGTAAAGAGATTGCATTGCCAATGGAAAAAACACAAGAGGGAGGTAGAGAGCAGCCAATAGGCATACTTGAGTAACTGTGGTCTCCCTTACCACAGTAGGGACAGTTGCTGAGTACTCAGGAATGTTAAGCTCTGCCCTCACTTTTTCATAAAGACCAAGATCTTTGGTGAGTCTTTTTGGTCTTCACTTGGCCAATTTCACACATACATATTTCAGGGTCAAGATGAATTTAGCTAAATACTACAGTATGCCCCAGCATTCCAGGTTCCCTGAAGAAATGTGCTACATAAATCTGTTTTCATGAAAAGAGTTGGCAATAACTACATCTGTGAGCACTGCATATGGGCAGGAGAGTAGGAGAGAGTTCAGCACCTAGCATGCACAATGCTGATGCTCAGAGATGCCAACTTGTAAAAATGAAAGATGTATTGTTTTTAAAAATTGAATTACAGTTAGATAATTCTTAAACGGAAGGTATAAAATCTGACTCAAAGGCATCCAGACAAAACAATAAAGGGAATTAACACATATTATACATATATTAATGAATACATATTAATTATACATATATCTGGTCACATTCTTCCGTTACAGTTCTACAATTCTGATCATGAAGCCTGAAATAAATGCATAAAATATAAATTAAGTATCGATATTAGAAACTAATGAAGATACAACTCTGACATTTCATGTTCAAGAAACACGTAATCCCCACTATCTTCACACCCTCTTCAAAATTCTGAACGGAGTTTGTTGTTGTTGTTAAGGGCCACCGAGTCATCTCCAACTCGTAGCGACTCTATGCACAGCAGGAAAAACACCACCCGGTCCTGAGCCAGCTCCACTATTTTTGCTACACTTGAGCCCATCGCCACCACCACTGTGTCAATCCACCTTGTTGAGGGCCTTCCCCTCTTTCATCGACCCTCCACCTTACCAAGCATGACATCCTTATCCAGGGAATGGTCCCTTCTGACAACATGACCAAGTATATGAGATGAAGTCTGGCCATTCTAGCCTCCAATGGAGTTAATAAAACCCTTATTTATGCAGGAATTACCAACCAAAACCAACCTGTTGCCATTGAGTCAATTATGACTCACAGTGACCCTACAGGGCAGGGGACAACTGCCCCATGGTGTTTTCAAGGCTATAAATCTTTATGGATGTAGATTGCCTCATCTTTCTCCGGTGGAGCAGCTGGTGAGTTTGAACCGCTGACCTTTTGGTTAACAGCCAAGTGATTAATGCTGGAATAAAGAGCAAGGGAATTCTCCCTGAGATTCAAGAGTAACCCAAATATGCAACTATGATACACAGGTATTGAAAACAAAACAAAACCAGAAGCGAGTCACTGCCTGCTTCAAAGCATAATACTTAAATTCCTTCTCTACATTATTAATATTGGTCCTCGGCAATGAGAAAGAACCATGGTGTTATTTCACCCCAGGGACCTTTAAACCACTGCTATTTCCTAATAAATTGAGGGCTGCTCTGCCCTGGCTTTGGGACAAGCTTATCTGACACATGGACTGTTATTATGAGCCTGCTATAATATCATCACAGGGACACTGGAGCCCCAGACCTCAAGCCCAGACTTGCGTCATTTTTTTTTTTTTTAACTTAAAAAAAAAACTTACATTCAGTTTCATTCCCCAAAAGTGTCTGAAGATCAGAAATCTGGGTTGTGGAGCCAGCCTATAATGGTACCACCCCGTCCCAAGACAGATCTGGTCCATCAGCCACTCTTCAAGGACACAGCACTAATGGATCCATTTAGAAAGAAGCCAAGAAATGAGGGTCTTTCCTCTGTAACAAGTTAACAATGCCCACTGAATTTCAGTTCCAGATTCCTTATGACCTGATACTATTATCACAAGTATGTATTACTTGTGGTTGTTTTTACAACTAGACGTGAGGTTGAGGCTGCAGCTATGTCTGAGTCACACGTAGTTTCTCGGTATCTAGTACAGAACCTGGCACATACTAACAGTTACCAGTTGCTGCTGAGTCATCTCCAATTCATGGCAACTTCACTAGTGTTAGAGTAGGACAGTGTTCCACAGTGTTTTCAATGGCTGTTTCTTTCTTTCTTTCTTTTTTCTTTTTATTGGAAGTAAGGTCACTAGGCCTTCCTTCCTAAGAGCCTTTGGGTAGACTCAAGCCTCCAGCTTTTCACTTAGCAGTAGTGCTCATTAATCTTTTGCACCACCCAGGACTCCAATCATAGAACCAACTTCTCATTACTACCTACCCTCATACAGACTGCCCAGAGTTCAAATGACCAGAACTCACCTATTTCTTTGCCCAAGGAAGAGTTCAGGATTGCACCCGCTGACATGACGACGGCACAGCTCTGTAGGCCGTGGGGGTACAGCTGGCTCAAGGGCACAGCTGGGACATGCTTTTCCCACCCCAGCATAGAGAAGGGTGCCTCCTTCCCGTCCAGAGTCCGCACGTGCACCCTGCTCCGGAGCTCACACAGCAGCTCTTCTCGGCTCAGCCTCGCCTCCCGTTTGCCCCGGAAGTGCACCCCATGCTTGTTGGTGTTGAGGTAATCTTTCATCGCTTTTTGGAGGCGTGGGTTCAACATTTTGGAAGAGACATTTCCCTTCCAAAGCCGGTACAGAAAGGCCCTGGACATGGTGGAATATAGTTTGTCCCAGTCGTCACCCTCCTCAAACACGTGGCTTCTTTTCTGTTTTGTGTGCCTTTTCTTCATCCGCCTTCTCCTCATGTGATGCACCGACAAAACACCCTCCCTCTGGGCTTGCTCCCTGTGGGAAAGGAATGGCAACATGTCCTGAATGTGGCTGTGGGGCCCTTGCTGACCAGCAGCAAAAAAGTAGTCATCATCCCCCTGATAGAAAGCACTTTGGGATTTTCTCCCGATCTGGGATGAAAAAAACTCATCTTCATTTTCAAATCCATCTTTCATGTGGGCCCATCTCTGCAGGTCTCCAGGCCCCAAGTCCACAGAGTCTGACAGGTCTCTGTCAGGCAGCATCTTGTAACCGGCCATGTTTTCAGCAAAGGAGGGTTCATGCATGGCTCCCATGATGGCCCTCTGCTTCCCCTGGATGGGCAGCAGTCTTTTGGTCTCTAGGAAAGAAAAGGAACTGGGTACAGGTTCAGCAGGGTGGCTGTCAGTGAAGTAGATAAAAATCACCAAAAAGAGGAGCCCCCACGCAAATATTCCAAAGAGCATGAGTTGTTTCCATTGTTTCAAGTTTGGTTTCATGGCAGGTCCGGAAAGCAGCACTTTTGCGTCTTAAAGCAAGGAGAAGTGAAGTGAACCTGAAAAATAACCAGGTGGTACAATTAGCAAGCATGGAACAACTACTCAGAGACATTGTTTGGGGATGATACAGTTGAAGCAAGGTTTCTTTAAGGGGGACTAGACGGAGCTCTGGTAGCGTAGTGCCTAAGGCACTTGACTGCTAACCAGAAGGCTGGCGGTTCAAACCCACCAGCTACTCCTCCCAAGAAAGGTTGGGCAATCTACTTCTGTAGAGATACTATCTCGGAAACCCAAGGAGGGGTCACTATGAGTCGGGTCCAACTTGAGGGCACATAACAACAAGAAGGGAATCAGAAACCAGAATCATCTGGGGAGCTCTGGCTTCCTTCTGGCGTCATATCCTGCCCCATCCCCCACCTCTGCAAGACAAAAGGGGACGCATCATCTCATCTATTGTGGTGGGTATATTATTTGATTAAAAACTTGCCCATGTGATTCAGTTACGTATTTCCCTCCCCACCTTGAGACCCATGTATTCTGTGCCCATCCCAACAACTTTTCACAGCATCTGGGTTTATCGAATACCAATTGGTAAAGCAAAGCAGGACAGGTAAGCAGCGTTTGTTATCTCCTACCTGCTTATCAGACCCCCAAAGGCCCAATGTTCATATATTTTACATCAGCAATGTTTGAGCTCAAATGGGCAGCAACTATATCTGATTCTTCGTGGTGTCCCCAGGCCCAGCAGGCTGCCTGGAACATACCAGAAGCTTGCACATAGTGCTGAATGAAGCAAGACTTCAGTAGCTATGGCTGTTGGGGAAAAGTTATGCCAGGGTGCCTGCTAACTTCAAAAATGCCCCTACAGAATGCCCCTGACTTCACCCTGACCATGAATCACATGGAATATGAGGGAAATATGTTAAAATTTTAAATAAGGGAGAGATGAGGAGAGTACTTGAAGATTCTAGATGGGGCTCCAACAGAGAAAGGGTGACAAAGGAGAGAGATGAAAAGTAAAAGATACAGTGAAAGAAAGAACAGACCTCTTCTCTGTACAGTATGTCAACCAATGTATATTACTATGTGGGCAGTACAGTGTTTGGTATTAAGGGAAACATAAAATATTAATAAGAAAGGCTCCTAACCTTCAAGGAATGTAAGCAAAGCTCCAGAAAGGGAAAAACAGAAGGCATGTTTGTGGAATAATAATTGAGCTGCTGGAGCTCGAAGCTGACAATAAATATTTGTTGAATGAATGACAAGAGCACATGCCTCTGTGCTCATGTGTGTGTGTGTGTCTGTGTGTGTGCACATGCGAACACACAGTACTGTATGTCTGAGGCGTGCATGGGTATGCGTTTGGGTAGTAGTGTCAGAAGATGGGAAAACTTAACTGGAAATGTATTCCCTTCCAACTGTGGAGGGCCTTGAGTGCCTGTTTGGGCCAGATAACTGTATGAGAAATGCGAATGAGTAAAGTGATTTAAGCAAAGGAGAAACATCATGATTCTTGCTGGGCTTTTGAGAGATTACTTTGTGGCAGGTAAGGCAGGGGCAGGGAGGAGTGTAGGGAGGCAAAAAGGAGGATGAGGAGGCATTAACAGAATTCACACACACAGAAAGTAGAGTAGGTCTGAGCAGGAGGATGAGCTCACAGGAGGGTGAGCTCACATGTGGAAATCATGACTCATCCCACTCCTTCCACAGCACAGTAGAAACACAAAGGCATTATATCTATACAGTGGGATATTACTCAGCCATAAAAGGCAATGAAGTCAGCGTTATGCTATAGCATGGATGAACCTTAACAGCATTATGCTGAGTGAAATAAATTGGACACAAAAAGATAAACATTGTATGGTCTCACTTACATGAAATATCTAGAATAGACAAATGCACAGAGATCAAAGTTTATGAGTGGTTACCAGGGGTAAGACTGAAGAGAAGAAGGGGGATGATTGCTTAGGGGGCACTAAGTTTTTGTTCAGGGTGATAAAAAAATTACAAATGTTAGTTGTACAACATGATGAACATAATTAATGTAACAAAACTGTACACATAAAAGTTGAAATGGAAAATGTTTTGTGTATGTATGTGTGATGAGTGTGGGAAAAAAAATATATATATATAGTGGCATAGTAGGTAAGGCATTTGGCTGCTAATCTCTGTGAAGGAAGATGAGGCAATCTACTTCTATAAGGTTTGTAACCTTGGCAACCCAATGAGATTGCTATGAGTCAGAATCAACTTGATGGAGTGGGTTTGCTGTTGGTTATATATACATGCACACACATATGTATATACAAATTTTTTTTTTAAATAAAAACACATATGAAGTATGTGAGGTATGACCATAATGTGCTGGCTGCTTTTATTTATTTATTTATTTTTTAGTAACACTTTAGTCAATGTAGTCCCCTTGGGAAGCTTTACACTCTGATGAAAATAAAGAAGACACACCAATGTAAGAAAACCACATTTCTTTTGTGGCTTTATAGCAGATTAAAAACACAAATCCTGACCCACTGCTATCAAGTTGATTCTGACTCATAGCAACCCTATAGAACAGTATAGAACTGGTTCATGTGGTTTCCAAGGCTGTAAATCTTTATGGAAACAGACTGCCACATCTTTCTCTGGCAGAGTGGTTGCGTGGTTTGAACCCCAACCTTGCAGTTAGCAGCTGAGCATTTAACGACTGTGCTACCAAGGCTCCTTAAAAACCACAAAACCAAACTCACTGCCATCAAGTTGATTCTGACTCACAGCGACCCTCTTTGGGTTTCCAAGGTGGTAAATCTTTATGGAAGTAGATTGCCCAGTGTTCCTTCAGCTGCTAACTGAAAGGTTGGCCAAGGATCTAGGCTCCTTAGCAGATTTAAAGAAAAAGAAAAAACACTCATTGAGTCAGTTCTGACCTATACCAACCCCCATAGGGTTTCCAAGGCTGTGAATCTTTATGGAAGCAGACTGCCTTATGTTTCTTCCATAGAGCAGCTGGTGGGCTTGAACCACCAAACTTTTGGTTTGTAGCTAAATGCCTTAACCACTATACCACCAGAGTAAGTTAAAGACTGACACAAATTATTTGACCCTCCTGCCATCAAGAGGTAGTCCATGTCTCCTCCACTTGAACAAGGGAGGGCTCTGCAACTGCTTTGATAACAATATGACAACAGCAACACTGAGACAGTTATTAGGCCCAGGTCTTCAGAGACTAGCAACTTCCCCTTCCTATCTGTTAGAACACTCGTTCTGGGGGAAGTCAGCGACCAACTAAGTTGTCTCCTTAGCCTGAGTTCACCACATAGTGAGGAAGCCCAAGCTGGCCATGTGGAAAGGATGTGGGCAGAGCAAGATGCCCAGCCAGCCCTGAGCTGTTCCAGCCATCCCAGCCTGGGCACCAGATATGAAGAGTGAACATGCCATCTAGGATATCCAATCCAGTGGAGTTTTCAGATGACTCCAGCCCCAGCCAACATCTGACTGCAACTTCATGCAAGACCCCAAGTGAGAACCCAGATGAGCCCAGTCAATCCACAGAACCATGAGAGGTTAATGATAAATAGCTTCTGTAAGACTCTTAAGTTTTGAGGTCATTTGTAACAGCAGAATAGATCATTATAACAGGCTCTAATGGAAATATTAAGTAAAGAGGGCCAGAAATGTTTCCAATGGCAGCATCCTTTAGCTAAGGGTATAGCCTCTATGAAGGTTTCTGTGAAAACCAAACATTATTTAAGGTAGGACCTTTTAAAAGTATTTCTTTTACCCTGTACTCACATGAAGGCAAGATTGTAGATTTAATATATGTCCATAAGTACACAAAACATGCTTTCAGCAAGCCAGAAACACTGATGGAATAAAATAAAATAAAATCCTAGAAGAAATAATATCAGCAGTTAAATTGCTTGGCACTTTTCCTGGATTATCTTACTTGGTCTTCCCAGCACTTACTGATAGAGCAAGTGCTGCTCCATTTATTTAAAAATGAGGAAACTGGGTCTCAGAACGGTTAAGTAACTTGCTCAAAGCCACAGAGATAACTAGTGGCAGATACTGCATATAGACCCATCTACTTGATTCTAAGACTTACACTTGTAACCTTAAGTTCAGGTTCCATCTGATCATATCAATAAACCAAAACAACTAAACCCACTGCCATCAAGTCGATTCCAATTCATAGCGACCCCCATTGGGTTCCTGAGGTGGCCAATCTTTATGGAAGTAGATTGCCCCATCTTCCTTCTGAGGAGTGGCTGGTGGGTTTGTACTACCAGCCTTCTGGTTAGCAGTCAATGCCTTAGGTACTACTACTCCACCAGAGCTCACAAATAGGGGCTATTAAATTAGGCTTTTCAAACTATCTATGGTGAAGGATCATTTTCCCCACACAATTTCACAGATAGATACTTTTATATTATTATGTTTGAACGTCTTGACAATGTCCAATTGCTATAAAAGTTTCTAAATGTTTATTCTCACATCCTGTACCTATCTCAATGGGAACTCTGGTAATAAACAGTTAGTGGACATACACAGTCTGAAAACTACATTGTGAGTTGCTGTTGTTAGCTGCTATGGAGTTGATCCTCAACTCATGGTAGAACACTGCCCAGTCCTGCACCTTCCCAAGACAGGCTACAGATGAGACCATTGTGATTCATGAGGTTTTCATCTGATGATTTTCAGAAGTAGATCATCAAGCTTTTCTTCGTAGTCTGTCTCAGTCTGGAAGCTCTGCTGAAACCTGCTGAGCATCATAGCAACACACAGGCCTCCACAGACAGACAGGTGGTTGCTGTACATGAGGCACACTAGCTGAGACCTGAACCCAGGTCAATGGAAAACAAGAAGTCTACCAGCGTTTAAATGATTTGTCCAAGTCTGTCCACTCATGAGATAGTGCTTCGAGTTGTTATCTCCAACCTGAAGGTCAGGAAGCTAATTCCAGTATTTCAGCATTTCAAATAGAAATCAGAGAATCACCCATAATTACAATGCAGCAGGAGCTCTATTGTGCAGTGGTTTAAGCATTCAACTGCAAACCAAAAAGTCAGTGGTTCAAACCCACAAGCCACTCTACATGAGAAAGATGAGACATTCTGCTTCCATAAAGATTTACAGCCCTGGAATCCCTATGAGTCAGTTATACTTTATTCTATAGAGTCGCTATGAGTTGGAATTTACTCAATGGCAGTGGGTTTTGGATACTGCAGTAGCTAATTTAAAAGGCAGTCATTCTGCTTCTGGCTAGAAGTTATCATAGCCTGGTTCCCTACACTGAGCAAAACTTTGGTGGGCTTAATTTAGTGGATTACTGAAGAATGGAAAACACAGTTCCTTATTCCTGCAGGTATTTGCTTGAGAGAATATTTTCAAAATGGAGTCAAAGGCCAGGGTGTGTGCAGAGAGTAGCAGCAGGTGAAACAAGGAAAAGGAATCCTTGATCTGATGAGGAAAAACTAGACACCCTCTGGCCTCAGAGCTCAGAGCCAAGGGCCACTTCCCGCCGTGCCAGATGAACTAACATTCCTTTATATTAGTGAAGTCAAGAAGCCAGAGGCACTCAAACAGAGAAGGTGAACCCGACTTCATTTTAAGCACTGCTAAATTTCATGGCAGGACTCAGAATACCAGATACATAGACTTCATCATGCAAAAATGCCTAGTTCCACACTGAAGAAGACATGAAGACTTTTTTTCATGGGGAGTTGATAGGCATTAAAGGGGAGGGAAATAATGATAGAAGTTTTAGGGACACAAAGAAAGTCAAGGAAAAGGCTAGCAGGATAGAGGGGTCTGCCCTGAGGCCAGGACCCCAGTGACATATTTTGTTCTCTCTGCCAGGTGTGCTGGAAAGTAGAAAGAGGTGGTACTATGAAGCCATCTGAGCACTGTGAAAGGAGTATCACCATGCAAAGAATTACGATTTTTCATCAGGTGAGAATTCTGTGGCTCCTAATGCACAGTAATAATAGAAAGGAGTGGGATTCTGCCTCAACTCGTGATTAGGCTTCAACTTTTAATAATCCAAAAGCCTGCACTGCAACCTCTGTCACTGCAAACCTTCTGTTGCCAATTAAGGGAACATTCTCCAAAATGATTAAATCTCAAAGCAACAGCAAATCCTCTGCTAGCTAAATGCTTCAGAAATCATTGTAAGTATCATGGGTCTCAGTCATCAGCATATTTCTAAAGAGCCAGGTTAGAGGGAAGTGGGGACATTATAAATACCCATAGATCATTTTTTTTTTTTTCCTCAAAAGGACCATATAGCCTAATAGAAAGAAATGTTTGGCTAAGCAATAAGCACATTTTTTTTTCTTCTCACAGAGTACATATGAAATATAATGATACCCACTGCCGCCAACTCGATTCTGACTCACACTATCCCTGTAGGCCAGAATGGAATTGCCCCATAGGGTTTCAAGACTTTAAATCTTTACAGAAGCAGACTGCCACATCTTTCTCCCACGGAGAAAGCAACTGGTGGGTTCAAACCGCTGACCTTTTGATTCGCCACCAAGCACTTTAACCATTGTGCAATCACAGCTCCATAGCTTAAACAAGGTACTCTATACTAATCCCTGCTATAGCCCATCATTAGTTGCTGTGACATAAATGGCATTAGGGAGATATAAGAGCCCGATCAAGCCTATCATCTATCCCCAGGTACCAGTGCAAAAGTGTCCCCTGGTAGCATAGTGCCTAAGGCACTTGACTGCTAATCAGAAGGCTGGCAGTTCAAACCCACAGCCACTCCTCAGAAGGAAGGTTGCGCAATCTACTTCCATAATGATACTGCCTCGGAAACCCAAGGAGGGGTCGCTATGAGTTGGGTCCGACTCGACGGCACATAACCACAACAATCATCCATTTGCATGGGCTTCGTGGAGGTCTAAGTGACAAGCTGTTTTTGCTGGCTTTCCCGTGAGAAGAGCACTGGCAAGATCATTTGTACAGTTGTTGCCATGTGGCTTTCTCTTCCTTTCCATAGCAATTCTAACATTATTACCTAGTAATGCTAAATCTTTTTTTTTTTTTTTTTAAATTGTGATTTGGGTGAAAATTTACAGAGCAAATTCACTTTCCATACAGTAGTTCAAATACACTTTGTCTCATGACATTGACTACAATTTACTCCAATGCAACAGCTCCCTTCCCACTTCCTCCTGATAGTTACCTCTTGCCTGTGTTCATCCCTCCATGCACTCCTGCCCCCTGAGCTGTCTCCCTGTGCATAAATAGCCCTTCTTTCCCCCATAATTGTTCTATCCAAGGAGTATATCCACCTCAGGTAAATGTTCAACTCATATGCCTGACTTTTGTTTGTCTGGAAGCCACAGGTGTGGGTTAAATTTCAGACCTGCAGGGCAGCTAGAGGCCATAGTCTCAGTGGTTCCACCAGGCTCTATTCGACCAGCAAACCTGCTCTCCCCTTTTTTTTCCCAAATAATTTTGAGTTTTGTTCCACATTGTTCTCCCTCTCTACCCAGGCTCTCCTATATAGATCCCCTTCTGAATAGTTGACAGTGGTAGCTGGGCACCATCTAGTTCTTCTGGCCTTGTAGCCATATAGACTGCGGATTGCATGGTGTACCAGTCACTAGGACTAATTGATTCCATGAATCTTTGGTTTTCTTCATTCTTCTTTGCTGTGGATGAGGAGAGACCCATCGCTGCATCCAGATGGCTGCTTGCAAGTTTTAAGATCTCAGTCGCTACTCGCCAAAGTAGCAGGTGGAACAATGTTTTGTGTAGTATGTTATGCCAGTTGAGCCTGATGTCCCCTGCGACTATGGTCCCGAGCCCACAGGTTCAACTACTTGCTCCCTCTGGATAGCTGGCTATGACCAAGAAATGACTACAACCTTGTCCCTTGTCACCTCTACTATACACCTGGGAATTCTTACAGAACATACAAATACACGTATGCCAACCCTGTATGTGATCTTGGGTACACTTCCTGGTTCACAGACATACCTAATAGTTCAGCCTGTCCACCCATCTATGCACCCATATACTGATATTTGCCTTCACCAACAATGCAGTACTGTATGTGCAGAAGGGTTCATCTTTGTTATCTGTACCTCCCATTTACCTCTCTATCTCTTCCTCTTCTTCAATGCCACTATGTTGATCACACTCATTTGGTATATTGCCCTTCTCTTCATCCAAATCAGTACTTATCTCTACCTATTTAACAGTGTTGCCTCCCCTCCCCCCTCACCCCTGGTAACCAACAAAGAAAATTTCCTTCCATAGATAAACCTTTCCTTGACTATTACAATAACAGACTAATACAATATTTGTCCTTCTTTGATTAACTTATTTCACTCACCATACAGCCCTCAAAGTTCATCCACGTTATGCAGGTTTCTTGGATTCTATGTTATTCTTTAGGGTTGCATAGTATTCCATTGTGTGTATGTACCATAGTTTGGTTATCCATTCCTCAGTTGATGGACACCTAGGTTGTTTCCATCTTTTGGCTATTGTAAATAGTGCTGTGATGAACACGGGTGTGCGTATGTCTGTTCTTGTCATGGCTCTCACTCCTTTAGGATATATACCTAGTAGTGGAATGGCTAGGTCAAATGGTATTTCTAATTCCAACTTTTTATGGAATTTCCATACTGCTTTCCACAGTGGCTGTACCATTTTACAATCCTAGCAGCAACGTATGAGAGTCCCAATGTCTCCACATCCTTGCCAGCATTTATTATTTTCTGTCTGGTTGAACTTTGCTACTAGTGCTGGAGCAAGATGGTATCTCATTGTTGCTTGATTTGCATCTCTCTAATGGCATTTCTTCATATGTTTGTTGCCTGGTTTTGATATCAATGTTATGTTTGCTTCACTAAATGAATTAGGGAGGATTCCGTCTTTTTCTATGCTTTGGAATAGTTTGAGTAGGATTGGTGTCAGTTCTTCTGTGAATGTTTGGTAGAATTCTCTGGTGAAATTGTCTGGACCAGGACTTTTTTTATTGGTAATTTTTTAATGACTTGTTTATTTTCTTCTTTTTTTATGGATCTGTTCAACTTTTCTACCTTAGTATGTGTTAGTTTAGGTAAGTGGTGTGTTTCTAGAAATATGTCCATTTCTTCCGTATTTTCAAATTTGTTGGAGTACAGTTCTTCATAGTATCCCAATATTATCCTTTTTATTTCAGTTGGTTCTGTTGTGATGTCAGCCATTTCATTTCTTATTCATGTTATTTGTGTTCTCGCCCTCTTTTCCTTTGTTAAATTTGCCAGTGGTTTGTCAATTTTATTAATCTTTTCAAAAAACTAACTTCTGTTCTTATTAATTTTTTTTTTCTATTGCCCTTCTATTTTCTGTATCATTGATTTCTGCTCAAATCTTTATTATTTCCTTTCTTCTGGTGACTGTGGGCTTTTCTTGCTGTTCTTTTTCCAATTGCTGGAGATGTTTGTTTAAATTGTTGATTTTGACTCTTTCTTCTTTTTGGATGTGTGTATTTATTGCTATAAATTGGCCTCTGATCACTGCTTTTGCTATGTCCCAAAGGTTTTGGCATGTTGTGTTTTCATTCTTGTTTGATTCAACAAATTTTTTTATTTAAATTTTTATTTCTTCTATTACCCAGTCTTTCTCAAAGAGGGTGTTGTTCTGTTTCCATGTGTTTTTTTTCTATGTCTCTTTATCCATTGATCTTCCTACTGTTCATTTCTAATTTGATAGCCTCATGATCTGAGAAGATGCTTTGCAGTATTTCAATGTTTTTAAATTTATTAAGGCTTGCTTTATGGCCTAACATATGGTCTGTCATGGAAAATGT
>NW_006921604.1:22190635-22200043 GCF_000298275.1 Orycteropus afer afer
TTCTTTTGATTTTTTTTCTGATTGATCCCTTTCCAAAGAAGTATTCAGGTATTTGTCTTCAATCTCATTAATTCTGTCTTCCATTGCATCAATTCTACTTCTTTTCCTTTTCAATGTGTTATCTATTTCTGACAATTTAGTATTCATCTTCTGGATTTCTATCCATAGATTTAGAATCATTTCTAATTTTTCATTAATTTTGTCATTTTGTTATTGTATTTCTTCCAAAATTCTTCTAGGGTTTTTTCTATGTTTTCTTTGATCTGTCTCTCAATCTTTTGAAGATACCTAAATATAATTCTTTTGAATTCCTTATCAGAGAGCTCCAAAGCTGCTTCTTCCTCAGAAATGTGTTCTGGGTATATATCCTGAACCTTTGTTTATCTTGCTTCTTTGTGTGGACTGTGATGGTCTGTTGTCTCCAAGACATCATGGCATTGTTGTATTTAAATCTCTGTTAACTATTTGTGAAGAGCAGCCAAGTGTGAGTCAGGCTCTTCTTGGTGGTTGTTTATCCTTGGCCTTTCCAGTCGTCCACGTCCGGAATGTCCTTGCAGTTTCTGTCAAGTGGAACTTGTTCTTAAATCCCTGGAATCTGGGAAAACACTGTCACTTTAAATATCCAAAATGGTCAAACTGCTTGTAAACATTCAAAATGGCTGCACCCTCCAGACAAGCAAAAATCCACAGCTCAGCCCACCTTCTTCTTCACTGCTTCCACTTTAATTCACCAGAGCAGTCCTCTGTGTAGCCCCTGGTTGCAGGGCTGATTTTTAGGTTAATACTTAGGTCCTACCACCTCTAAACAATATCTAAACTGTCTGTGCTTTCAGGATTGCTGCCAGACCACAGCTCCATATGTCTCCATTTTTGGTGTTTTCATGCAAATTCTTCTGCTAGTTTGAGTTTAGCCCACTTCGATATTCTTCCCTTCAAGGCTCAAGGGTCCAGGATTATCTTCTCTATCTGTATTAATTGGTTCCCCTTTTCTTTGTTGAAGAGGGCCTGTGCAGTCTTTCAGCCTATTCACCATCTTACCAGAACTTCACAATGCTAAGTCTTACATTCCTGAATGGATGTTCTCTGTTGCTGTGCACTACTTATTCCATTCCCCTTTAATTCCACCTTTTCTAGCCAAGCCTTGAAGAAAATATCTAAGGTAACACAAAGGCTCCAAGTGCAGTCAAAATCTAAAGCATCCCACTGCCAAAAAGTATTTTGGTTGTTCTACTTGCTCAGGAATTTTGGTGCCCATATCTTAGATACCAATTCCAGGACAAAGAAATGAGTCTCACTGCCTGGCAGATTTTCAAAGTAGAACAAAAGTATGTTTCAATGCTCCTTCAAATTATTCTGAAAGAAATCACATTTTCCAAAAGTCACAATTTCTTACAAGTTGTCAGATGAAATTACGAAATGTAAACACCGCTGGAGATGAACATTACAATGCAGCTGATATAGCTAACATATTTTGTTCAAGAGTTTAAAGCTGATTTGGAGCTTTGCTGTTTTAATGATATCCCTCTAAAGCTCTGTTGTTGATGAACTTTATTCCCTGCTTTCTTGAATAGAGAACATTGAAAAAAAAATTTGCTTGATAGCTCCGCTACAATTGCCACCTGGCCAGGTTTTCTTCCCATGTGGAAGAAAAAGCACTCATGTCCTTTTTTTGTATATGTATGTGTAGAAGAGTTGTCTGACGTGATCTTAACTTTAAGTATTTTAATTTTGAAATAATAAAGAGGATTTAGTATGTGGACTATAGCTGCAACATTTCATGTATCTTAGCAGCTTTCAGAAGTCATTTTCTTTCAAGAATCATTTTTCTAACATTAGCTTTTGTCTCTTATCTAAGAAAACTCTTATTCAGCAGGAAAAGAGGAAGGTACCTCCCCATTTGGAATTCTTGTGTCTCTTCACCACCTCATCTTCTCCTTTTACAACTGACCCCTTTTTTTTGTTTCATTTATAAAGGTAAGAAAGCCCCTAGACTGTGAAATGCAGAATAGTAAGGGTCTACTCTCTAATTCATTCTCTCTCTGGTTCCAGTCCATTCTTAAGCTAGTTTCTAGAAGAATAGAAAGCAAAAAGGTCAGCTAGGTCAAATTGAGAGTTGTGTCCAGCTTTGCTAAACTGCTTTTGTGGTGAGAGTGAGGACAGCTTGTCTTTCTCAGGGGCAAAGGTCTTGTCTGTGGGCAGGACTGTCAATTCGTCCTGGGAAGGGCAATCCCCACTACAGATGGTGTGAGCCTGAGCTGAGCAAGGAAGCTTCTCCCCTCATGCTCAGCTCTCCCTGCAGAACCGGCTCAGCAACTCTAGCCTCAGGTGAAGGTCTCCTCCTGGTGACCTCTGAGATTCCAGATCATATACAGCAATCCTGTATATTGTTGTTGTTGTTGTTATGTGCCATCAAGTCAGACCCGACTCATGGCGACCCCTCCTTGGGTTTCTGATGCAGTATCACTATGGAAGTAGATTGCCCCATTGTCCTTCTGAGGAGTGGGTGGTGGGTTTGAACCGCCAGCCTTCTGGTTAGCAGTCAAGTGCCTGCTACCAGAGCTCCTATCCTGTATATTAGGACCAAAAAAATAACATAAAATAAAATAAGGCTGATGGCGACCCCATGTGTGTCAGAATAGAACTGTGCTCTGTAGGATTTTCAGTGACTGATTTTTTGGAAGTAGATTACCAGGGCTTTCTTTTGAGGAGCCACTGCGTAGCCTCAAACTTCCAACCTCTTGGTTAGCAGCTGAGCACTTAATTGTTGTGCCAAGTATGCTAAGGCTGGGAGACTCAAATGATCTTGCTTGGCAAAGGCATAAGATTAAAAATTTTAGATTAATTTAAAATGTGGTGTGTTTTAACATGCTACAGTGAGAAAGATTGTGTTACTACTTAAATGTAGAGATCACACCTTAGTCTGTCTCGTATTGCCAACAAATAAAGTGGGTTGGTGCATGGAATAAATGGAATAAAACTCAATAAATGAAATAAATGGCTGGAATAAAATTAAATAACTGGGAAGATGTATACCATGGTGAATGCCTCACAGAGACTCCTGGTTGGTTTAGGTAGGACTGTTTTCTAGGCCTGTGGGTGTGCTGGGTGGTTCCCAAAACAAAACAAAACAAACTTATTGCTGTCAAGTCAATTCTTACTCATGGAAAGCCCCTGTGTTACAAAGTAGAACTGTTTCATAGGGTTTTCTTGGCTGTAACTTTTATAGAAGCAGATCACCAGATCTGTCTTCCATGGTGCCACTGGATGGCTTTCATCAAATGTAATTTTATTGTTGTATCGTTGTTATTATTAAGAGTAGTCGCAGTAGTAGGCATGGTGCTGATGGAATAGAACTAGCAGCAGAGGTAACAAACATTGCGATTTATCAAATGTTTACTATGTGTCAGGCACTGGACCGAGTGCTTCATTTAATTATCACGTTTAAATGCTCCATCTTTGTTCAATCTTTACAACAAACTCCACAGAAAACATTCTTGTTCTCCTTTTGCATATAAGGAAACTATAGCTCTGGAGATCAAACCGAGTTGCCAAAGATGACGCTGTGTGTCAGAACAGAACTGTGCTCCACGGGGTTTTCAACACTAACTGATCTTTTGTTTTTTGGAAGTAGATCACCCAGACCTTTCTTCTGTGATGCCTCTGGATGGTCTCCAACTGCCAACCTTCAAGACAGGAGCCTAGTATGTTAACTATTCACCTCCCAGGGACTCCTTCTGAGAGGTTACCTTTTGGTAAATTGTTCCAAAGCCCCTGCATTTTCACTATATCAAGAAATCAGAAAAAGTTGCTAGGTGCTACTCAACTATCATATTTATAATTTTATGGAGGTTTTTTTCTCTTTCTGTCACAAAGTATTATGCTTTATCTTAGGCCAGTTCCCTAAATTAACAAGATCAAGTGATCCCCTCACATCTCTAATTTTGTTCACTGTAATAAATGATCTTCTCAGTTATTTCTCAGAAACTGCACCTTGACACACTTGTCATTCCCTGAGAGACAGCTTAGTACTGGGACATCAACCAAGGGAATTTTGTCCAGTCAGCATGGGATGCAATTCACTAATATTTCCAGAGATCCAAAGTCATTCATGATCCTAAAGGCAGTCCATGCTCTCAAGGAGTTTGCTATCCAGGTTTGAAGACAAAACAATCGTGCCTTAATCACTGGACTGCTGAACATACAGGAGTATAGGAGAAGCATAGATTAAAGTAATCCTGGAATGAGTCCCTGGTGGTGCAAACAGTTAACTCAGTTGCTAACATGCTCTAGGTTGGAGGTTCAAGTCCACCCTGATGCACCTCAGAATAAAGGCCTGGTGATCTACTTCCAAAAAATCAGCCACAACTGGCAACTCGACCTGGTTCAGAATGCTTCAAAGAATAGAGGGAAGTACCGTTGGACACTGAAGGACACATTGGTACAAAAGTGAGTTAGTCATTTCAAGGCAGGTGGAATGTCTGAGCCATGCCTTGGGTGAGAAGATACATGGTGAACACAGTGGTGACCTAGCTGATGAGAGCAGTGGGCTCAGGCTGGGCAAGATGAGAAGATGATGGAATTATCACTCTGGGTCAAATAATATCAGCAGTACAAATTTCTGCTCAAGAGGCAGGCAGATGGGAACTAGTTTAAAAGAGAAAGATAGCATATGTGAGCCACTTTGGGCAGCTTTTAGCATTGCAGAACTTTCACAGCGAGGTGGCAGGTGCTGCTGGGGCAGGGGGAGATGGGTATCATTCCAGACATCTATTACTACTTGTCCTAGGACAACACAAGCTGCTTACTGGCTGGGGTCTGCTAGTTTCCTAAAGCAGCATTCATCTGCTTTGCACATGATGGCTTGTTTGTTTTGTAATAATTAGCATTCAAATATTTACACTTTCTACCAGTAATGTGCAAAAGCTCATCACTGGTGCTGTAAATTAGGTTCAGCACTGATAGTTAATAGTCAAGAAAATTCAAGGTTTCATATGGAAACTGGTAAGTTTGACTTGGATTCTTAAAATGTATGCAGGCTTCTGATTTTAAAAGTGTAGTTAGCCAGCAGGTAGATGCTTAAAAGAAGACCTCTTGGCCTTTTTTTTTTTTTTCAGGAATGGCACACCTTCTCATTCCTAGACTGAGAAGAGTCTAGAGCTTCATTATGGGATGGCAGTGGATGGGGTCAGAGAAGGCTGAGACGGCACAGAGGTGTTGGTACCACTTGTATTGGAAGTCAGGGCTACCATCCCTGGTCTAGACACTTGGTGATGTAGAGTGAGACTCATGATACAACCTATTATAAGGGGTAAAGGCAGTGTATGGTTGATAACCATACTCTGGGCAGACTGCCTGTTCCAATCCTTGTTAGTGGTATAACTTTGGATAAGTTCTTCAAGCCTCATTTATATCAAATGTGAGTAACAATCCTACATTTATCATCATTCCAACACTCATCTGAGAGTTTGTTGTACTGTCATGGCTTGCGTGCTGCTGGACGGTTGGAGGCTATGCCACGTGTATTTCAAATACCAGCAGGGTCACCCGTAGTGGGCAGGCTTCAGCAGAGCTTCCAGACTAAGACCGACTCAGAAGAAGGAAGGGGCCATCTACTTCTCAAAGCACTGGCCAGTGAAAACCTTGTGAACAGCAGTGAAATACTGACGTATTACTGCAAAATTTTATGTATAGCCCTGAAACATTGTCTGATACAATACAGGAAGATAAGCACCTCATGTTGGAGAGCACTCCAAATACAACTGGGGAAGAGCTGCCTCCTCAAATAATTTAACACTACTTCATCATCATTGCTCCTAGAGCAATAAATAAGATTTTGCATGTGACCTCCTTAGCACAGAGCCTGGCTCAAAGTCAGAGCTCAATAATATTATTTTCCAGTCTAGATTTTCACATTCTGTGTAAGTAAAAAAAAAAAAAAAAAAAGTGGCATAACAAGCATGGATTTCACTGCCTGAGTGTTGTTCCAATATATATAGACTTGAATCTTCACCAGTACACATCTTTCTCTTTAAATGACCCCACAGCGACATGCCCAAGTCTATATAAACAATAGAGCCTGACTCAAACTAGTAAGTACTAAATAAACCCTGACTAAAGAAAGACCTCTGGCACTTCCAAGTCATAAAAAGTAAAACTGTCACAGACTGAATGCCCGATAAGTATCTTCTGATGGATTCATTGTGTTAATCAGCTTATTATGCTTTATGCTGTTAAAATTCAATGAATATTTACTAATCCTAATGTAAGGTTGTGTATGTATCACATGATGTTTTGACTTTGATGGACTGACTTAGTTCTTGGGGAAACTAAGATTTAAATTCCTGAGTAATACATGAGAGAACAAAAGGGAGGTTACAGATTCAAACTCCAAAATGTCTCTTCAGTCTAGACAGTAAAGCCTCTCATAAGAACCCAAAGAAGAAAAGGTGCTTAAGAGCCCCTTTTAACAGACTTCAAAGGCTCCATATGGCACTTGTTTCTACGATCTGAAAGAGGGTGTTTTATGTGCCAGAGCTATAGCTTAAAACAACAACAAAAAAAAGCTAAATGCCTTAGTGCAATCTCCATAGACTAGCAATGTCTGCAGGGCAATACTGAAGGAAACACGGAAGCTACAATAGCAAATATGCAAGATGATAGCACTTGTGTACAATTTCAAAACCCACAAAACAAACTTCAGTTTAGTTACCTCTGAGAGGAAGAAAAGAGATGTGGACTGAGGGGGAGGAAGCATGTGTCATTGCTAAAATATTTCCTTTCTTATAAAGAAAAAAATCTGAAGTAAATATGGCAAAATATTACCATTTACTAAATCTGGGTACCTAAAATTCTTTATTGTGTTATAATTATTTTCCTTTACCCCAGGCTTATAGTATTTACAGTATTTATTTATTGTAAGCAATAAAAAAAAGTTATAAACATAAGAAAGACATTCACTGTGTTAATATTTACATTTCTATTTCCACATCTCTTTGAGTAATAATTCTTGCTAATATATTAGTCCAAAATATAAATCTAACATTTTACACTGGACTCCAGATTTGGTTAAAATTTTCATGTAATAATCATTATCCATCAAAGAAAAAAATAACTTAAAACCGTAATTATTTATTAAAGAGTAGATGTGCATTGAGCTTTCAGTAAAGCCAGGACGCTAGCTCTAACTCTTACTATGTGACCTTGGACAAGTTACTTTATTTCCTTGAGTTACTTTACTTCATTATGTGAAATGGAGGTAATTTCCATCTCATAGCACAGGTACACAGTTAACTTATTTTAAATGAGAAAGTGCATATAAAGTATCTATTGTTACCACCATAAATAATAAGTATCTTAAAATATTAGCCGTGGTACAGGAAGTAGGAATGTAAATAGATACTTGCACATCAATGTTCATTGCAGCACTATTCAGAGTAGCCAAAAACTGCAAACAGCCTAACTGTCCAACAACAGATGAATGGATAAACGAAACATGGTATAAATACAATGGAATATTCCATTTATATGAATCATTTATCATTGGCAAATTGCAGTGCAGTGAACTGCTTAATACAGCCCGTCTAGTCATAATCCTCCATTTTGTGATATATTATAAATCCTAGACTCTCTGGTAGCATAGTGCCTAAGGCACTTGACTGCTAACCAGAAGGCTGGCAGTTCAAACCCACCAGCCACTCCTCGGAAGGAAGGTTGGGCAATCCTACTTCCATAGTGATACTGCCTCTGAAACCCAAGGAGGGGTCTCTATGAGTCAGGGCCAACTTGACGGCAAACAACAACAACAACACGCTAGTTTTAAGGAGCTCTGGTGGCCTAGTGCCTAAGGCATTTGAGTGCTAACCAGAAGGTTGGCAGTTCAAATCCATCAGCCACTCAGCAGAAGGAAGACTGGACAATCTACTTCCATAAAGATTTAGCATCTTGGAAACCCAAAGAGGGTCACTGTAAGTCTGAATCAACTCAATGGAAGTGAGGGTTTTTTTTTTTTTCTTTTTTCTTTTTTTGGTTGTTGTTGTTATGCTTGTTTTGGGTGGGATGTACCTTGAATCCCGCCTTGCTGGAGAGTGTGGCTCAAGTCACTACCCTTGGTTTCTTTAAGGGTATATATGTGAATGCTCTGGGAAAGTTTGTTCTCTCTGGTTTCAGATCCTGCATTTGGTTCATCAACGTCTCACCCCCAGACTTGAGACAGCAGCCAGATGTCTGATCTACCGATTTGAGTTTGCCAGCCCCAGCAACCACATGAGTGAGGAAAATTCTCCAGACCTACATTTGATGCACGTATTTGGTACTTGCCAGCTCTCTGCCTCCACTTCTTCATGAGTCACTACTTTGGCATTGTGTGAAGCATTATAGCAAAATACGGAACCCTAAAATGGGATGCAAAGTACTGAGGGAAGGAGGAAATGATGTAAAGAAATGATGGAGTGGTACAGTGGTTTGGAAAAGTTGGACATTTGGGACATCTTTAACCGCTGTCTCATAGGGACCAGCCTTGTTCTGATCCTTCTAAAAGAAATTATTTCAGCTCAAATATATAGATACCAAAGCTTATTAGTGATGACCTGGACCAGGTGGGAGGGAGGGGGAAATGATAACTCAATGGCTATTAGACAATGAACTTCTGTTAAGGGCAATAATATAATTTGGAAACAGATATGGGTAGTAGTTAATGAATATAATGAATGTAATTGGATATAATGACATGATACATATAATTAATGCCATTGAAGAATATAATTAAATATCATTGAACCCTATGTGTGAAGATTGTTGAAATGTCACATATTTTGTTACATATATATTTATCAAAATAAAAAAAAAAAAAACAAGAACATTTGACAATCAATTGCATGCAGGGTGTCACTTTACCCCTAACTACTTTCTTTAAAATAGGAAAGTCTATTAAGTAACCACAGTATAATTACTAAAACCAGAAAACTAAATATTGATAAATACTCCTATCTAACTGGTGTCCCTGGGTGATGCAAACAGTTAAATACTTAATTGCTAGACAAAAGACTGGTGGTTTGAACCCACCCCAAGGTACCTCAGAAGACAATGCTGGCCATCTGCTTCTGAAAGGTCACACCCTTGAAAACCCTATGGAGCAATTCTACTTTGTTCACATCGGGTCACCATGAGTTAAAATCAACTTGACGACACTAAAGACAATGATATCTAACCATTGGTGCTTTTCAGCTTTTGCCAATTGTCTGAATAATGTCCTTAATGTAAACACACACACACACACACACACACACAATTCCAGGATTATGCCTTACATGCAGATGTTTCCTTTAATTTGCAATTTTTCCTTTGTCTTTCACGATACTGATATTTTTTAAGAGTTGTTGTTGTTGTTGTTAAGTGCTGTCGAGTCGTTTC
>NW_006921604.1:22201293-22238394 GCF_000298275.1 Orycteropus afer afer
TAATTTCCACATTCTGTGGGATCACCTTTCTTTGGAATGGGCACAAATATGGATCTCTGCCAGTCAGTTGGCCAGGTAGCTGTCTTCCAAATCTCTTTTTGAGAGTACAAACCAGCAATTCTGTAGACTGTACCTCTCTCTAGGTTTATCTGATGTTTCCCCATGATTGGGTTCAGGTTATGCACTTTGGTAGGATATCACAGAATGATAATACTGTGTGCTTCTTGGTGCCCTCTATTAGAGAGGCATGATACTGACTTGTCCCATTACTTTGAAATGATTTTTGATTACTTCATTAGGATGGTGTCTACTAAATTTCTCCACTATTGTTACTACTTTCTCCATTTTAATTAATAAGTATCACATGGAGAGATCAAGATGATATAAATTATCATGCATTCCTCAAAAGTATCCCTTATCCTTGGACACATTATCCATAGAAGTCATGGAATAAGCCAGCCATTTCTTCCTGGGGTAGTAATTTTTTATAGAAGACTTGAGATGGGAGAAATACACTAACTTTTATATTAAACCACACCCACTCACACACACACACACATTATGGAGTCAAATACAAAATCATTTGGATTTTTTGTATAAAACATGAGATATCAAAGACTTTTCTCAGTGGGAAGTTTTCAAGTCTTCCTTCTGATCCCCCAAAGCTGAACATTCTTCTCTGTCCTCAAAGTTGCCCTTTGGAGGAGTGTGAGAAGCACTGACTTAGGATGCAGTTGGGGTGAGCCTCAGGAATAAGAGCCCACAGCAGAATTAAGGCTAACCTAGTCATACTTCTGTTTCCTCCCTTGTATGTTTCTCTAATTTTTATTTTTCAAAGCCAATAAAAAGTTTCCAAATTATGAAATATTTCTGTGGTCTCAAGTTCTGGCTGAGGAGTAGCTAGCCCTTATAATATCTTCCAATTTCCAAAAAAAACCCAGTCATGGCCAGTTACCGAGTCACGGTCCCCATGTGAAGAGCAGCACATTTGGTCTCTATGTGCGTGTGCACATACAAGCACAGCGCTGACTTCCATCACACACTCACCCATTCCTTTATTTATTCATGCATTCTACAGATATTTGAGCACCTATTATGGGTTGGAGTCTAGGTATGCAAGGCTGAAGATGTCAAATACACCTTCTCCTCTCACTGAGCATATAGTGATGTGGGGAAAATATACATTAAGTATACAAGTTGTGTAGGATAGTGCACAGACTTCATTTTTTTTTTTTTTTTTTAACAACATACTCTTATACCTCATGATCTACCTCCAATCCTCCAATGCCACAAAGGGTGAATGTCACAAAGGACCAATTTTCTCAGGAGATGGGCCAGCCCACTTCTTGCAACATCAGTGACAGAATTAAATGAGGAGTTGAAGAGTGAGTTCATCATCATTTGTAAGTCAGTAGAATCTGAATGTAAAACTAACCAGGATGACATAGGAAAATAGCACAGCAAAGAAGATGAAAGATCCTATTTAAAAAGTACCTCTGATACAATACCATGAATCATAAATTCTGATTAATTCAGCTTCAATATCTATGCAAAACAAGTCATCTAGTTATCTCCTCACTCACACTACCCCTTTCCTTTTTCCTTTCTGCTGTAATCTCTCTGTGGCCTGTGGAAATCTCTTTCTTCCAATTTGTAAATAACTCATGGCATTTAAACCACATCTCCTACCCTTGCTGAAAATATTCATTCATATATGCATAGAGCATTGTATTTATATGGCCAGGCACTGTGCTAGATGGTACAATGTCTGGTCATATAATAATAATTTAAAAAATAAAATAAAAAAACACAATGGTGTCTCTATTTTCCAGGATCTTTTAGTATAGTGAAATAACTGGTCAAGCTGTCTTCATGATACCTGTGTCATCCGAGAACACAAGTTTTCATTTATTCTTATTTCTTACTTTTGTGCAATTAAAGGGATGGCATCGATATTTAATTTCCATGCTGAGTAAATGACAGCTCTGTAACAGATTAGAAATCATTCATCTAACATTTATTTACTCAACAAACATCTCTTGTAAGCCACATGCTCAGACATGAGATTATTAGTGATCTTACAATATTTTACACACAGCTTAAATGAGATGCTAACACTACCGCACCACAATAACAAAACATTAACAATCTTTATGTTGCCTTTCACTCCTCTGTGCATTTGTTCATTTTATTTCTGCTCTTGGCAAGATTTAAATAAAGCCTTTTTTTCTTTGCTCTACAAATGTTTGCAGCAGCTTTATTACACTGACTTAACACAGCATTAACTACAGTACAAATATACATGCCTCAGATTGCTTTTCATAAATGGAAAATGTTTATGATCTCTATCACATTAACACTGAATTCAACTAACATTTATTTAAAATGTCAGATGAGTTTGATAAAAATGTATATCAGGATTCATTTCTGAATAGTGTAAAGTTAGCCTGAATTCAAAGAAAAAATATATACCTTAAAAATATTCTGGCTTTATCAGAATTTAAGTTCAAGTTTATCATGTAAACTTATATGGGTTTACATTGTATTATATGCTGGGAAAAAAAAAAAAGTTTCTGACTTGGTTGCCCTTCTGGATTAGTAAAGTTTCTAGTCCCAATTCTACAATAAAACAAAATACCAGTTGTAAGGGGAGGTAGCTGAGAAGCATGGGCTGAGATTAATGTAATTTTACTTTGCTTTATGTCCAGGCCTTCCACAGAGACAGGCTCACATATGAGGACCATGCTTCTAGACTGAAGAAGGACAGTGCAGAGGAAAAAAGTAGCTAAACACTAGAGAAAAGAAATAATGAACAATTTTAAGGTAGAATTAATTTAATAGATAAAATACGAAGACTGTTTTTCCCAACTACCCAAGCAAATGAATACAAATAACAGAATCACAAGTTCATTGCTTACAATGTCAATGTTCTATTTGTCTCTGATGGCACAGGCGTAAGACATTTGGCCGCTAACCAGAAGGTCAGTAGTTCAAACACAACAGGTGCTCCAGGTGAGGAAGATGAGGTAATCTACTTCTGTAAAGATTTACAGCCTTGGACACCCAATGGGGGTCGCTATGAGTTGGAATCAACTTGATGGCAGTGGGTTTTAGAAAATCCAGAGAGCATGATATAGGTGCTCATATTTTCTCCCTCCATCCTGAAGCATCCAGGAGCATGCTGCCATGTCTGGTAAAGCTGGAGTGGGCCTTACAGGATCTCCAACTTCTCTCTTTACAAGTAACAAGGAACTGCTGGTCCAGAGAAATGAAGCAAGTTACCTATGGTTACAAAGCTAGTGGGTGACAGACAGAGAATAAGAGTACAGGTTTTCCAGCTCAAACTTGCTCTCTCCTTCTCTCTGCCTTGTTCGCTGTCATGAAGTGAGAGAAAGAGACTGAAATACTTAAAGCCCACACAAAACTATTCTACTCACAATATGCTCCTTGTCATGTAATGATACTGAATAGATCAAGATCAGATCATAGGTTTTACTTCTAGTAAAAATTCTGTAGCCAAACAGAATGCTGCAGAAATTGAGAATGAGGACACTTAAGAATAAAATGGTAATATTTAAAGTCTACAGAACCATTCCAATAGAGTTTCAAAGTATTTTCTGGGAGTGCAGGTGCCCCCTCCCTAATGCACAATGTTTGAGGTTAGTCCCTATGGGGTTTACACTAACTTTACCCACCAGTTGCCATGGAGTTGACTTCAAATTATGGTGACACCATCAAAATTACCTAACATCCCTTTACCTAAAATAATTTGGTCTTTGTCTTTGTTTCTTGAGAGATAACTAAACCCTTAGTAGTTATTGAGTAATTAAGGTGCCTCTGTTATCTTGAGTAGTCCCAGGGTAGCTGCTACCTGAAAGGTTGGAAGTTCAAGTCTACCCAGAGATACCTCGCAAGAAAATCTTGGTGGTTTACATCCCCAAAATCAGCCATTAAAAACCCCATGGACCATAGCTCTACTCTGATATGCACAGGGCTGCCATGAGTCTGAAATCACTGGACAGCCAACTAGTATTATCTTTGCTGTTATTGTTCAGTGTCATCAAGCCGGCTCTGACTCATAGTGACCCTATGTACAATAGAACAAAACACTGTCCCGTCATGCACCATGCTCACAATCCTTGTTATACTTGAGCCCATCATTGCAGCCACTGTGTCAATCCATCTAATTGAGGGTCTTCCCCTTTTCCTCTGACCCTCCACTTTACCAAGCATTCCCCTTCAGGGAATGGTCCCTTCTGACAACATGACCAAAGTAGGTGAGATGCAGTCTGGCCATTCTTGCTTCCAAGGAGCATTGTGGCAGCACTTCTTCCTGGGCAGATTTGTTCCTTCTTCTGGCAGTCCGTGGTATTTTCAGTATTCTTCACCAACACCACAATTCGAAAGCAGCAACTCTTCATCGGTCTTCCTTATTTATTGTCCAGCTTTCACATGCATATGAGACTATTGAAAATACCATGGCCTGTGTTAGAGGAACCTCAGTCTTCAAAGACACATCTTTGCTTTTCAGCTTTAAAAAGATCACTTTAAAGGGATCTTCTGCAGCAGATTTGGCCAGTGCAATATGACATCTGATTTCTTGACTGTTGCTTCCACTGGCATTGATTCTGGATCCATGTAATAGGAAATATTGACAACTTCAACCTTTTCTCCATTTATTGTGATGCTGCGCATTAGTCCAATTGTGAGGATTTTCATTTTCTTTATTTTGAGATGTAATCCATACTGAAGACTGTAATCTTTAATCTTCATCAATAAGGGTTCAAGTCATTCTCACATTCAGCAAACAAGGCTGTGTTGTCTGCATATAGCAGGCTGTTAATGAGCTTCCTCCAATCCTGATGCTACATTTTTGATATAGTGCAGCTTCTCAGATTATTTGATCAGCATACAGATTGAATAGGTATGGTGAAAGTATACAACCCTGACGTACTCTGTTCTGATTTTAAACCATTCAGTATCCCCTTGTTCTGCTTGAATGACAACCTCCTGGTCTATGTACAGGTTCTTCATGAGCACAACTAACTGTTCTGGAATCCTATTTTTCTCAGTGTTATCCGTATTGTTATGATCCACACAGTCGGGTGCGTTATAATCAATAAAACACAAATAAACATCTTTCTGGTATTCTTTGCTTTCAGCCAAGATCCATATGACATTAGCAATGATATCCCTTAATCCACATCCTCTTCTGAATCCACCTTACATTTCTGGAAGTTCCCTGTCAATATACTGTGGCAACCACATTTTTTAATTATCTTAAGCAAAATTTTACTTGCATGTGATATTAATGATATTGTTTGATTATTTCCACATTTTTGTTGGGTCATCTTTCTTCAGAATGGTGATCTATACAAATATGGATCTCCTCTAGTCAGTTGGCCAGGTAGCTGTCTTCCAAATTTCTGAGCATAAATAAGTGCCTCCAGCATGGCATTCATATGTTTAAATATCTCAACAGATATTCCATCAATTCCTAGAGCCTTGTTTTTTGCCAATTCCTTCAGTGCAGCTTCAACTTCTTCCTTCAGTACCATTGGTTCTTGATCATATGCCACCTCCTGAAACAGCTGAATATCAACCAATTATTTTTTGTACAGTGACTCTGTACTGTACTCCTTCCATCTTCTTTTTACACTTCCTGAATCATTCAATAATTCACCCAAAGAATATTTCAATACTGCAACTCAAGGTTTGAATTTTTTCTTCTGTTCTTTCTGCGTGAGAAATACCGACCATATTCTTCCTATTTGGTTTACTAACTCCAGGTCTTTGCACATTTCATTATAATTGACTTTGTTTGCTTGGGCTGCTCTTTGAAATCTTCTGTTCAACTCTCTTATCTTGTCATTTCTTTCATTTGCTTTAGCTACTCTCCCTTCAAGAGCAAATTTCAGAGTCTCTTCTGACATCCATTTTGGGATTGTCTTCCTTTCTTGTCTTTTTAATGACCTTTTGCTTTCTTCACGTATGATGTTCTTGAATTCTTCTGGGTTTGGGTCATTGGTGTTCAATGCATCCAATCTATTCTTTAGATGGTTTCTAAATTCAGGAGGGATATAATCAAGATCATATTTTGGCTCTCTTGGACTTCTTTTAATTGCCTTCAGCTTCAACTTGAACTTGCATAAGAGCAGTTGATGGTCTGTTCCAGTCAGCTCCTGGCCTTATTTTGGCTGAAGATATTGAGCTTCTCCATCACCTCTTTCCACAGACATACTCAATCTGATTCCTGCATATTCCATCTGGTGAAGTCCATGTGTATAGCCACCATTTATGTTGTTGAAAAAAGGTATTTGCAATGAATAAGTTGTTGGTCTTGCAAAATTCTATCATGTAATCTCCAGCCTCATTTCTATTACCAAGTCTGTATTTTCCAACTACCAGTGATTCTTCATTGTTTCCAATTTTTGCATTCCAATTACCAGTAATAATCAATAAATATTGATTGCATGTCTGGTCAATTTAACACTACAGAAGTTGGTAATATCTTTAATTCCCTCATCTTTGGCTTTAGTGGTTAGTGTGTAAATTTCAGTAATAGTATTAACTAGTCTTCCTTATAAGTATATAGATATTATGCACTGATAGCACTGTACTTCAGGATAGATCTTGAAATAGTCTTTATGACGATGAATTTCACACCATTCCTCTTCATATTGTCATTCCCAGCACAGTAGATCATATGACTGTCTGATTCAAAATGGCCAAAACCAGTCCATTGCAGCTCACTAATGCCTAGGATATTGATCTTTACGCGTGCCATTTCATTTTTGACAACTTCCAATTTTGTTACTTTCATACTTTGTACATTTCATGTTCCATTTATTAATGGATGTTTGCAGCTGTTTCTTTCCATTTTCAGTCATGCCCCATCAGCAAACAGAGGTCCTGAAAACTTTACTCCATTTGGGTCATTAAGGTCGACTCTACTTTGAGGGGACAGCTCTTCCCCAGTCATATCTTGAGTGCCTTCTGACCTGAGGGTCTCATCTTCCAGCATTATATCAATGTTTCAGACTATTCATAAAGTTTTTCAGTAATGCATCAGTGTTTCACTACTATTCATAAGGTTTTCACTGGCCAATTTGAGAAGTGGATGGCCCCTTCCTCCTGAGTCTGTCTTGGTCTAGAAGCTCCACTGAAACCTCCACCATGGGTGACCCTGCTGATATTTGAAATACCAGTGGCATAGCCTGCAGCCTCACAGCAACACACAAGCCACCACAGTATGACAAACTGACAGACAAGTGGTGGAGTGTTATTTTTAGGCTTCCAGAAAACAACTCACGGTTTAAGTTAATGAAATGGCCACCACAAAGAACCCTTTGTGATATTAGCTGACCTCAGGGAAAGTAGGTCAATTCAGTCAATCATGGTTACATAATAAAGCTCTAGAGAGGAAAGGCCCCAGGTTGGTAAAAGACACTGGTGGGAGGATAAGGCATCCCTTTGTGGTACGTGGATGCTCCACATTGGGAACACTCCCATATCTCGCCCTATGTCTCTCTTCACTTTCATCCTTTTTTCTACAATAAAACTGTAATTGTTAAGTATAATGCTTCTTGATTACTGTAAGTCACTCTATTGAACCCAAGGGAGTAGTGGGAACCAGTAGGTCAGAAGTGAGGGTATTATGGGGACTCCAAGCTTGCGACTGGCGTCTGAAGTCTCAGGCAGACTTGGCGGTCCAGATGACTGTTCCCTTTAACTTGTGAGGTATGACCTCGCTCCAGGTAGTTAGGGTCAGAGGAAGAAGTGGTGCATGTGCAGCTGGTGTCAGAACATAAATAGAAAGTGAGGATTTGATACGTCCTTGTAGTCCCAAAAGGAGCTCTAGTGGTGTACTTATTAAGACATTAGGCTGCATTAGTCAGTGGTTCAAACCCACCAGACACTCCATGGAAGAAAGATTGAGCAGTCTGCTTCCATAAAGATTTATAGCCTTGGAAACCCAATGTGGGGGTCTCTAAGTCTGACATGACTCAATCCCAGTGAGTTTGCTTTGGTTTGATTTTGTAGTACCCAAGCAGCAGTACCTACTGTGGGGCACTTGACTCTGGAGGAACATACTTTGGCAAAATCATAAAAAGCCTGGGTCCGCTGTTTGGTAATAGTGGGACCTGGTGCAACTTAATTGACCTCTGCCATCCTCCAATAAGGAGAGTCATTCACTGCTCCAATACCTCACAGGGTAATTGTGAGGATCAATAGAGATTGGTTACAAAGGTGATATGCAACTGTTGTTATGTGCTGTTGAGTCGGCCCCGACTCATAGCTACCCCTCCTTGGGTTTCCGAGGCTGTATCACTACGGAAGTAGATTGCTCCATCTTCCTTCTGAGGAGTGGCTGGTGGGTTTGAACCGCCAGCCTTCTGATTAGCCGTCAAGTGCCTTAGGCCCTATGCTACCAGAGCTCCTGATGTGAAACTAGTAAGAGCTATTATTATTACATGCATATCCTTTCCAAGCATTTGTGAAGACACCACAGAAACTATAGAACATTATTTTTCAATGTCAGGAGCCTAGTGTTACCTAAGAATCTCCAAGGACATATGTTAAAAATGCAACTTTCTGGGTTCTACTCTAGATTTGCTGAACCAAAGTCTGAGGGACAGGGCCATAGAGCTGCATTGTAAAAACCTTCCTATTTGATCCTTTGCCCCTAGGAATGCTGCTGTTGAGTGACTGAAAGCCAGAAAAGGCCAGTTAAGTAAAGCAAGAGCAACTGCATTCCACATGATCCTCAGATGGCCGTCTGACACTCTGAACATATTTTCCATGGAAACAATGTTAAACTCACTAGTTAAAATCCCACACAACCCTCAACTGCCTGTCTGACTACAATGTTTTATTCTCTGGTTTGGTTTTCCTCTACCAAAACAAATCTCCACCCACACTCTAATCCCTAGAGGCTATATACTATGCCAGACTCACACCTGCATGCCTTTACCAGGGCTGTTTTCTCTGCAGGGAAAACTGGAGTTCTCACCTTCTAAGAACCAGCTGAAATGGTTCTGATCTTCCTTGGGCTTCTTTTCTGGTACCTCAGCATTTCATACTTAACTAGTTCTCTCTCAGGCAGAACTTCTTTTTTTTTTTTCCTCCTTCCCCTTCAATCTTCTTTTTTGTATTGCTTTATGTTTTTGTTTTCTTCTTTTAAACTGTGATTTGGGTAAAAGTTTAGAGAACAAATTCATTTTCCATACAGGAGTTCATATACATGACATTGACTGCAATCCCCATAATGCAACAGCTCTCTTCCCACTTCTTCCCCATGGTTACCTTTTCCCTGTATCCTTCTTTCCTATGCATTCCTGCCCTCTGAGCTATCTCTGTGCAAATACTGCCCTTCTGATCTCCCATCATTGATTGTTCTAAGGAGTGAACCTACCTGGTATAAATGTTCACCTTATATGCCTATTGTCTGACTGGAAGCCACAGAAGTGACTAGGGGCCATAGTCTCAGGGCCTTCACCACTCTCTCTCAGACCAGTAAGTCTGGTCTTTTTTTATGATTTTGAGCTTTGTTCTGCATTTTTCTACCACTTTATCCAGGATCTCCTGCACTGATCCCTTTCCAAGTGGCTGACAGTGGTATCAGGCATGATCTAGATCTTCCGGTCTCATCGTCATACAGGCTGAGGATCGCATGGTCTACCAGTCTGTGGTAGTTGAACTTATATGTCAACTTGGCTGGACCTGGTTGAGTGGCTGGGCAGCTGGTGGTAGTTATTGCCCATGATGAGACTGGCAATCAACTCCATGGTGGGATCTACCACAAGCAGCTGAGTAGCTGCCTTTGGGATGTGGTCTGCTTCCTGAATATAAGGAATAACTTTGGGAATAGTCTCTAGTTTATGGCACACTTGAACCCTGCATGTAGCCATGTCATGTTCAGCAGGCTGCCATGCTCTGACGATCTTGGGACTTTTGGTGGACTTGAATTAATGGCCTGCTGTGTGGTCTGGTAACATTGGGACTGTGCCATTTTATCTGTCAACCTTGGGTTTGCCAGCATCAGCAGCCAGTAGCTGCCTGAGTGAAGGGATGAGTCTAGCTTCAATGGGCTGGGAGCAAGAGGCAGAGCTGAAGCCCAAGGTTGAGGGGCTTTCACCCATCCCCTAGAGCCTGGCACTTTGAACTTGGACTTCTAGCCTCCTGAACTGTAAGAGAATAAACTCCTGTTTGTTAAGGCCATCCCATTTGTGGTATATTCTTGTCAGCGAAGTACTAGGTAACCAGAACATATTCCCTTAGACTAATTGTTTCCATGTGTCTTTTGTTTTCTTCATTCTTCTTTGCTCTGGATGAGAAGAGACCAATTGTCACATCTAGATTGCTGCTTGCAAGATTTTAAGACCCCAGTCACTACTCATCTAAGTAAGATGTAGAACAATGTTTTTGCGTAGTTTGTTATGCCAACTGAGCTTGCTGTTCCCCGTGACTATGGTCCAGAATCCACAGGCCCAACAACTCGCTCCCTCATGGTAGTTGGCTGAGGCTAAGAAGTTATCATAACTTTGTGAAGAAGAATTTTTAAATGACCAGTGGCTGGCACCTATTCGACTTTCAATGTATGGTGTATAAATATATGAGTGAGAGTGAATATAGTATTAATTATACTACTAAAATCTTAAGATAACATTTAACACTATTTCTTTTGCAAAATGTGTTCAAATTTCTGTCTGAGAGGAAAAAGATAATATGCATTTGGGACACAAATACTTAGATTTAAATACTTTCCCATCATAGATTCCTTATTAGCTGTATCAGTTTGGGCAAGTTATTAAATCACAGATCAGTTTATTCAACTATAAGGGGGTAATATCACGCAGTTCAGTCAGCCTTTAAGATTTTAATTGACTGATACATGAAAGATAATTGATAGTATTGCAAGGTACAGATGCTCAAAGAGTTTTCCTTCCTTTTCCTTTTTCACATTATCTAATTGATTCTACAAGGAGCTCTGGTGGTATAGTGCCTAAGGCATTTGACTGCTAACCAGAAGGTTGGTGGTTCAAACCCAAAAGCCATTCCATGGAAGGAAGACTGGGCAATCTACTTCTGTAAAGATTTACTGACTTGAATACACACTGGAGGTCACTATGAGTTGGAATAGACTCAGTGGCAGTTAAGCATGGCTTTGGAATTGGTTCTGCAATAGTCTACTAAGTAAGTCTACAAAAGAAAAAAAAAAAAAAAAACAACACTGCCATCAAGTTGATTACAACTCACACCAACCCTACACGATAGAGTAGAACTGCCCCAGAGGGTTTCCAAGGCTGTAAACCCTTATAGAAGAAGACTGCCAGCTAGTGCGTTCCAACTCCTAACCTTTTGGTTAGTAGCCACTTGCTTTAACCACTGTGCCACCAGAGCTCCTTATGGTCTACAAGAGTCACTCATAAACTCAAACCCATTGCTGTCATGTCAATTCCCACTTATAGTGACCCTGTTCATACAAAAGCCTCACCCTATGCCAAAATCTTCGAAAAGGAAATTCTACACTAAATCTGATTCTTACCCAGCAATGTGCTGATAAATGTTTTACCCACTGGCGGTCCAGAAAGAAAAGTCTGATTTTCAGTAGTTGTTTATTTCCTTGGTGTAGTGCCTAAGGCATCTGACTGCTAATCAGAAGGCTGGCGGTTCAAACCCACCAGGCACTCCTCAGAAGGAAGCCCAGGCAATCTGTTTCCATAGAGATACCACCTTGGAAACCAAAGGAGGGGATGCTATGAGTTGGAATCGACTTGATGGCAGTGAGTTTGGTTGGTTTTGGTTCATTTCCTTGGTGTGTGTGTTTGTATGTGTATTTTTCAATGGTATTTTATTGAGTTTTTGGTGAAAGTTTACATAGTATGTAAGGTCTCATTTGATAATTAACACACAAACTGTTCAGTGACATTCACAATGTATCAACATTCTCTTTTGTGCTCAGTTGTTTCCTTTACAGTACCCTAGTTTCTCTGTCCCCTTATCTTCTCATCTTTGTTTTTGAGTAATGGTTGACCTTTTGGCCTCATGTAGGTGGTTTTTAACACCTTTGCTATTGTTAGCTGCTATTGAATTGGACGCTACTTATGGTGACCCCAAGCACAAATTGGATGCTACTCATGGTGACCCCAAGCACAAATTGGACGTTACTCATGGTGACCCCAAGCACAACAAGATCAGATCTCTGTGATCCAGAGTTTTCACTGACCAATTATCAGGATGAGATCACCAGGCCTTTCTTGATATTAATACCTGCAAAGGCACTATTTTCCTACTTTTTAAAATAAGGGCTCTCACATTTTATTTTTGTACCCAAAAAAAACAAATCCACTGCCATTGAGTTGATTGTGACGTCCAGCAACCCCCATTGAGTTTCCAGGACTGTAAATCTTTACAGAAGTAGATTGTGTCATCTTCCTTCTGTGGAGCAGCTGGTGGGTTTGAACCACTGACCTTCTGGTTAGCAGCCCAGTGCCTTACCACTATGCCACTAGTGCTCCTTTATTTTTTAACAGGATCCTACAAATTATATAGTCTTCCCTGGATGTGCCTAAGGTATTTGACAAGGCTGGCAGTTCAAACCCACCAGCCACTCTAGAAAGGAAGACTGGGCAATCCACTTCCATAGAGATACTGCCTCGGAAACCCAAGGAGGGGTCGCTATGAGTCAGATCCAAATTGACAGCAAGGAGGTGATGGGGGTGGTGGATGTCACACATCTTGTGAGAGAGCTGGAACTTGAACTCAGGCTGACTCTGAGACTCCTCTGCTTTGCCCCCATCTTATTCAGCCTTCCATTAAGAGGAACTGGGTTCTTTAGTCCAAGGGGCTAGTGGACTCTGTGAATCTCAGCCTACATGACCATGACACTAGAAGTATTAGATGGTGCCCAGCTACCACTTCCAACCACTAGGTAAGGAATGAGTGCAGGAAGATCCTGGATAGAGTGGGAGAAAAATGTGGAACAAAACACAAAATCATAAAAAAAAAAAGACCAGACTTACTGGTCTGATAGAGACTGGTGAAACCCCCAAGACTATGACCCCTGGTCACTTTTTGGGCTTCAAGCTGAACTCATTCTGTGGCTTCCAGCCAAACAACAGACAAGCAGAGAGAGAGAAAAAAAAAAAAAAAGAACTAGGTTCTTTAGTTTCAGGAAATGTCTGTCATTATTTTTCTGTTAGCAATCTGGAAAGATGACAATTAATTGCTTACTCCCTTTGGATTTTTCTTGTCATTGTTTCTTTCTCTGAATCACTTAAGCTCTATTTTCATTCATTCAGCAATGATCTACTGTGTGCCAAGGACATATAGTTGTGTTCCTCAGCAGTGCATCACTGAAACCTATACTTTTAAAGACAAAGATGGCTAAATCATTTCTAAGCACTTTAATAAAGATAAACAAATGATTACTTTTATAGGACTTCAAAGTGTTTCTGCACCCCCTCCACCTCCCATTACTTAATTATCTCTGTGACAGAGGCTATACTTCGCTGCAGTATAATCTTCTGGAGCACAGGGATGATTTAGGAAGGCACAGGGACCAGAAATGAGCACTTGGCTGCTAAACAGGACTTCAGTTTCAAAGACGGCTTGTTAAACTGAATAACAACTGTGGACTTACAGCAGCAAATTAAAATTCTGTGTGCTTGAGTCACAGGGAGAACTCAGTCAGAGACTTTTCTTCCCAACACCTTTCTGCTCTGACTTCCTCAAGCTCTCCAGAACCAATCTGGGCTGTAAGTTACACCAAATATAAATCACTTCACAGGATATTACATGAGAGGGTAATGCAATAGCAGAAAAAATATATAAAGTCATGCATCACTTAACGTCCATGATATGTTTTGTGAAACAGGACATCACGTGATTTGGACATTGTGAGAACACCATATCGCAGTCTGGTCCTTTTTTTTTTTTTTCCTGTAAGCATCTTCAGCAGTGCCTTAGCAGTGATCATCAATGTGCTGAGAGGGATTTGCTTTTGTGTTTGTCCCTCAATCCACGTCATTAGCAATTTCTCCATACCTGATATAGGTCCCTCTTGCATTTTGGTTAGCTTTGTAGGTTGCATTGGAACTGATCCTTTAATAGTTTGGAGGGTTTTTTTCTTTGTTTTTGAGGATCATCATGATTGTCAAGTGCAACATGCCTAGATCATGAACCATAGCATTCACTGATTTTCCACCTTCCTGTTGTTTAGTAATCCTGTGTTTCACTTTCAAATCAATACTTTTCCTTTTCCTCTTTCTGCTGCTATCACGAACACTGGTTTTGCTGCATTTGGGAGCCATGATGCATTTCACAGTAATATTTTCCAAAGTAAATGAAACAGAAGTAATGCTACAACACTCAAGAGAGCTCAATACAGGAGATTGGATATTGCTGCCTATGAGTGGAAGCATATATTGTTATATGGTAAACTTTTTAGATAGAAAGTACAGTATAGTACATACATAATCCAGTAACAGGCATTTATTATGACTTTCAAGACATATATATTATAGGTTTTACATATATACTGTACCATTATATGCCTGGCAGTACAATTGCTTTGTATTCAAAAGACATGAGATACATTTGTGTGTGGGAAGCTGATGTGTTCACTACATCTTGTTCTCCAGTTGGGATTTCTGTGGTTCTATAACCTTATGGAACCACAGTAGTATATGGGGTAAGATGATGCTTGAAAAGACATCATGCATTGCATGGCTTTATATATGTAGTGTGTGTGTATGTGTGTGTGTGCATATACTGTGAGCTATGCAGGTCCTGGGGGTACCCCACAGCCCCATTCCTCCCAATCAGGCACCCCATGGGGCTGCAGCTCCCTCTCTCTCCTATTGGTCAAGGCAGAGATCCTCTTCTCCACTCAATGTCAGGCACCATAACCAACCCACCTGCACCCTGACTGGCTGGTGTATGTGTTTGACAAGTTACCATACTGGGTGATGGGTGACACCAACCCTAGTGACACTTCTGCCTTGGTGGCCCTTCCCCCAACCTACCCACCACAACCACCACTGCCACAAATCCCGGGGTCATTTTGGTGTCACCCCTCTGACAATGTTCAGGGTTGCTGTCTGTACCACTGCACTTCCCTAGTAAAGCCATTAGTGGGAAGGCAGGAAAGAGAGGAGAGAAAGAAGTATCAGAGAGGGTGTTTGGAAGAAATGGGTGCAAGTTTCATGACATTTCAAAGTGAGTCAAAATGGGCCTGAAGCTCTGCATTGAGGGGTCCAGGTGTGCAGCCAGGCTCCGAGGGCTCCATCAGTTGGGGCTAACACAAAGGCAGAGGGCAGAGCAGGATCTGGGATCAGGAATGCAGGGCTTAGAGGGGTGAAGTGAAGCCTGGAGACAGCTCCACAAGGGAAGCTCCTACCCAGCACAGGAGGAAGGTGAGGTGGTTAAGTTGTGGGCCCGCCAGTCACACAGCCTGACTTTATCCAGCTTTGTCTCCTCCAAACCTCCTTTTCCCCAGAGGAATAATTCATAACTGGACAGTGATGAGTACAGCAGTAAATCTTAGCTGTTATCTATGATTCTATTTTTTAATTTTGAAAAATGGATGATCTGAAAACAGGAAAAAATTTCCTCCATTTTTGAATAATACCAATATTCACATAAGAACCTGGTCTATGGAATCTAATCAAATAAGTCATAAGTGAGGAGTGGGTATAGATACACTCTTTCACTTTCACAAAGGGCTACTTAGGTAAAGGCCAAAAAATTTCCTAGATATGCAGCCAATTCCATTTCGTTTTACTTTTATATTGTTTTCTAATGATAATAGCTACAAACGTTACCCTTGAGCCCAGTATGGGTGTGCTGGTTGGCACTTAAAAATACTGTCAAGTCAATATAACCCTTGAAGGCATGGATCATTTACTCTTTTTATGAGGAAGAAAATTGAAGCACAGAATATGGTTAATTTTTTGTATTTTGTTAGAACAAAAAGAAAAATGGAAAAAAAGAAGAAGAAAAGAAAAAAGTCATTAGCTTCCCATGAGTAGGTTACAATTCATGGTGACTTCATGGATGCAGAGCAGATCTTCTCCATAGGGGTAACTCATGCAAACTCCCCCAAACAGAAGAACTAGAAAATGAATCTAAGTTGTTTGACTATAAAACCAGTAAACTACTTTCTGTCAAGTAGACTTACTATGCTTTTGTGTCTGTCAGAAGAGAACTGTGTTCTGCAGGGTTTCCAATGGCTGATAATTCAGAAATACACCACCAGTCCTTTCTTCCAAGGAGCTTCTGGGTGACTAGAACCTCCAACCTTTCAGTGAGTAGCCAAATGTTTAACCATTTGCAGCACATAGGGACTCTGTTGATTCCAAAGCCCTAGTCTTCCCTCTTAATACCACTCTCTATCATTAACAAAAGGATCCATGGTTGCATAGAGGTTAAGCATTTGACTGCTAACCTGAAGGCTGGCAGTTCAAACCCACAGAGTAGGGAAAGACCTTCTGTAAAGATTACAGCCTAGTGAACCCTATTCTGTCGCATGGGGTTGCTGTGAGTAAAAAATCAACTAGACAGCACCTAACAACAACACCATTTACAAAGTGCTTCCAACATACTGTGCAACTCAGTGCCATGTAGATTTGATTAAATGTCCAATCTGACCTCACTTATACTGAAAATAAACTTTTCATAGATCATAAATTTTTAGAATTCTCCATAATCAACTAAATATCTGTGTACAAGTCCCAAAGCAAAAATAACTGCCCTGAAAGCTTCCAATCAAAACCCAAACCCACTGCCATCTACTCAGTTCCAACTCATAGTGACCCCATAGGACAAAGAACTCAGCATAGGGTTTCCAAGGCTGTAATCTTTATAGAAGCAGACTGCCACAGTTTTCTCCTGCAGAGTAGATGGTTGGTTCGCCACCAATCTTTTGGTTAGCAGCTGAGTGCTTTAACTACTACACCACCAGGGCTCCTAGAAAGCCTCCAGAAATGCTGAGTAATTCTTGTTGATGCTAAAGTACTGACCTAGAAGAAAAAGAAAACAGAGATGAACAAGAAATGGAATGAGAGACTAGAAATTGAAGAAAAGCAAGAACAGAATCCAATATATATAAAAATAAATGTTGTCATCAATGAAGCATGAATGTAGAGGCTAGAGGCTTAGAAACAATTATAGTAAGCCCAATTGTTTCTCTTAGGAAAGAAATTTCTAACCACAAAATGTACCTTTTTCCTATAAATTTCTGCTTCCATCTACGTTAACTGTGGCTGAAGAGCCTGTATCAGGAAGTGCAATTGAAAAAAAAAAAAAAACTATTAAATACATTATTCATTGAAAGAATGTCATTAAATTCTGCTGTAAGTTAGTAGAGGGCAGTGGTAGTTCAGTGGTAACATTCTTGCCTTGCATTCAGGAGATCCAGGTTTAACTGCCAGCCAATGCACCTGTGGTGCTACAGTGGGTAAGATATTTGGTTGCTAACCAGAAGGTCAACAGTTCAAACTCACCAGCTGCTCCACAGGAGGAAGATGAGACCATTTACTTCTATAAAGATTTACAGCCTTGGAAATCCAATGGGGGCCACTGTGAGTTGGAATCAACTCAATGGCAGTGGGTTTTTTAATGCAACAGTCCCTCAGTGGAGGCTGTGTGCTGTCCTGATGCAGAACACATTTCAGCAGAGCTTCCAGACTAAGACAGAGTAGGAAGAAAGGCCTAGTGAACTGCTTTGGAAAATCAGACAAATGAAAATCCTATGGATCACAAAGGTCTGATCCTGCAGTCCATGGGTTGCCATCAGTTGGGGCTAACACAAAGGCAGCCAACAACAATGTAAATTAATAAAGGAGATCACAGATAGACAGTGGCTGGATGTCCAGACATTGCTAGATTGCAACAAACCCATGTCTCTGATGAAAGATTTCTTTTATTCAACAAATATCCATGCAAGAAATTTGTTGGCCATTGAAGACACAAAGGTAAATTAGATAAACTCCCTAACCTTAAAAAGATTATGGGGTTGAAGAGGATTTATGGGTTGTGACCAGAAGATCTGCAAATACAAACATATACCCTATAATAAACAGCACTATGGAATTACTGGGGAGCGAACTCACTCAATCATTAGAATCCAACTTTCCTGAATCAGCACCTTTTAAGCCAACCAGTGAGGAATGGAAAGGGTATCTGAACTGGCAAGTTTTTCTTATAAATTGAGCTTTGCTTTTTCCACTTACATATTCTGCAAACTGCTAATTTCCCGCAGCAATCAGAAACCACATCTCATATCATTTTCGTGGTTTTCTTCCCAGTATTTCCAAAACAAAAACTGCCCTTTGAACTCAACAATAAGTGGCTCCCTTTCCTAAGAAGCCTGAAGAGATTGAAGGGGCCACGGAACCCCCATGTTCCAGGCTGTGTTTTCACTAGGTCAGGAAGGGGAAGGGCTGACAGCTTACAATGCGCTGAAAAGCCCCCTCTAGCTGCCTCTGCTTGCTCTGGGCCAGGAGAGGGGCCTTCAAAGCTGCCAGTCAGACCCTTCCAGAACTTTAAAGAACCCTAGGGAGAGAAGAAAGGATTTGTTTGCTTTTTAGGCTCTTCTCATTAATTTGACTTATAGCAGAGGCCTCACACTCTGGCTAGATGGGGAGCCAAAGGATAAAGTTTAACTACTGCTGAGCTCAGAGGGGATGCCTGCACTCTGACACACCTGCTGCAAATTGGCAGGGCTCCTACTGTTTTCTCTCTGTGCCTTGCCCCTTCCTGACAGTAAACAGGATTTAACAAAGGGTCCAGCTCAGGAGTTACCTGACCTTTGAGCCTGGGAGAAAGATAATCCTTTATTTATTTATTTGTGGAGCCCATAATGAGGCAGACCTCTTGTGTTGAGCAACTTTCCACTTTACTCCTTGTGGTGGACCAATATAATAAACATGCCTCAGGAGACTGCTAGGAGGCTTGTCTGCAGAAATACCAGTGAGGGAAGGGCAGCTGAGAGGCAGCTTTGTACAGGCATCACCAAGGATCAAATGCACACGCTTACATGCAGTCAACTGGGGGAAGGGGTTGTGATTATCATTGATCTTCAGCCACTATTTGGACAAAAAAAAAAAATTGTTCTAATTGACACATAGTGACAGCATCCCCATCTTTCACTTCGCAAAGACAGAAATGAAGGTATTATCCATCGCCCTGCAGGATGCTGTTCTTGTGTTCCCAGGGGCACTAAGAGAAGGTCTTTCTTTCCAAAAAAGGGGAAAGGCAGTTTCTATTAGTAATTCACTAAGAGGGCCTGTAATGTGGAAATGTCCAATTACCTCAGATAGTCATGAAGTATAAACAGGTTAAATGAAGGATTTCTTCTTGTTAAAACAAATAACCAAACTCACTGCCATAGAGTGGATTCTGACTCATAGCAAACCCTCTGTAAATCTTTATGGAAATAGATTGCCCCATCTTCCTTCCATGGAGAGGCTGGTGGGTTTGAACTGCTGACCTGCTGGTTAGCAGCCAAATGCCTATCCACTATACCATCAGAACTTCTTCTTGTTAGACCAATATTATTATTAACCACATTATTTATTATTTATTATAACTTTTCCAAACCAAAACCAAACTCACTGCTATCGAGTTGATTTCTACTCATAGAGACCCCTCCTTGGGTTTCCGAGGTGGTAACTCTACAGAAATGGATTGCCCAGTCTTCCTTCTGAGGAGTGGCTGGTGGGTTTGAACCATCAGCCTTCTGGTTAGCAATCAAATGCCTCAGGCACTATGCTACCATAGCTCCTTTATCACATTTAAGAAGCCACAATATTTCTGGGAAATATACAAAATTATACTTACATTGAGGTTCACACCTAAGAGCAAACCTTCTCAAAGGAGTTTAAAGCATATGGGGAAAAAAAATCAAACAAATAAACAAGCAAAACCCTAGCCTGAAGGCCCAAGTCAAGTTCACCCCCTTTCAAAAGTTTGGGATACATTTGAAACCAGTTCCAACATCCAATGAGTATGGATTTCCTGACAAATATAAGAATGACAAGTTAGTTTTATCAGAGTTAGGGCTTCCTGGCTGGCACCAATGTTCTGAGCACAGTAATAGAATTTTCTAACCACATCCAGTTATCAAAAACCTTGTCTAGAACAACAATATAATTAAAAAGTGCAGAGAAATGAAGTGGCAATTTAAGTATCATTAAGCTGGTGTATTATGACTAATAAAAAACATTAAAAGAGCTTGGGGGTGTGCAGAGACCGAAAGTCATTAATAAAAACAAAGTTAAGTTTCACAGATTTTTATATTTTAATACATTACTCTAAACAATAGGAATACATGATGCTCTGGGACCCAACCTGTGCTGCTGACAGTAGGCCACTTTTTCTTGCTTAAACTCTGCCTGGTACCTGAGTCTGAGTTGGTATTATGGAAATCAGTTAAGAACCAGGGGCCAGGCGCCAGGGAAGTAGTGTGGTCACTAGATAGGAAGGACAGCCAAAGTACCAGAGTCAGCAGCACTACAATTGCTAATAGCCAACACACAAGAAGTCATTAAAATTCACTTAACTTTACTAGGAAAGCGATTTGAAATTATTTCCATGGTTGTGAGGAAATCTACATCTAGGATCTTAAGAATTAACATTCTCTCTTCACTCCCAAGTGGTCCTTTGTATCTTATGCATACGTAAATGAGGCAATGAAACAGTTGATTCAAATGCTCCATGTAATTTTTTTTTTTTAACTCCGTGTGCTTCATTAAATTAAATTCCTGCTTCATCCAGCGATGTTTACCACTGAGAATCACTAAATGCCCCTAACTTTAATCACTGGTAACATTTTTTTTTATTATTATTTTATTTTCATTTTTCTAGTCTGGGTTCAGAGTAAGGAACTGCAGTCCCTTTAAGTAACTGACACTTGCCAGGCATGACCCCAGCTCTAACTTGACCTTTTGGGCAGCTGCAAAGTTAAAAACAAACAAACCAACCCCTCTTACAAAGATAATGGAGAAGGAAATGCATAGCACTTACTACAGTGACACCAGATAGAGTCTCAGGGAGGATGTGACTCTGAGAGGATACTTTGAAAATGCACAAAGTTACACATAAACTCTAATGACCCCAAATGAGCTCTGACCATTGCATTTGTCCAGAGAATGAGCTCCCTACAGCCCTGGTGGCCAACCCCTGTGAGAAGCACTGGCAGAATGAGGTCACGGCCACATATGTGACACAAAGGCAAGTGGAGGTTTCTACAGCTCACACAGGATTACCACAGGCGCCTTCCACCGGCTTTAATAAAGCTTAAGGTGTATGTTTGTTTTCCCATCTGCAGCTGGTTTGGGCTGAACCAAGGGTCAAAGCATTAGGTTTATAATTCTTCGTGGAGGACTGATTTGTTTTTTAAGACTTTAATTTTTTTTAGATGCTAATTTGTTTTAGTCTCTCCCCTCTCTAGCAGCACCTTTCCCAAATTATAGTATCTATTTATAGAAGATTTTTGGGTAGACAGGAAAAATGCAGCACAACAACCAAACACTGCTGGGACCATTAGCTCTGGCACGGACTTATTATCACACCAGGAGCTGATAACGTATGTAGTTCTAATTGTTAGGATTTGATACAACATTCATGAATCTGAGTCACTGTGCTTTTATAAATTCTCCATGGACAGATTCTACCCAATTTATTTACTAATTACTTATCAATTACATGTGTCCCTCAGTTCTGAATGCTTTGCTAAAGAAAATAACAAAGACATCCAGCCATATTTATAACGATTATGAAAAGAAATGGGAATTTCAGGTTTACACTGCGAGATTCACCAGTGGCATGAAAATTATAGGATTGAATGGTTTAATTTCAATCTCTTGACATTGCTAGTAAATGTATTTCTCCAAAGTGATGAACTCTATGTACTGTGTTTACAGTATAGTCCACTTGCTCCTTGGTCTGAGGTCCTTTGTCCTTAGAATGTTCTGTTTATAAATGGCTTGCTAGAATTTTGGGAACTATATACATGGGGATTCAACTTGAAGACAGAGGGAAAAAAACGCACTCCCTCTTTGTCTTCTTTAGAAATCATATTTAAGGAGTGCATGATAGTAATTTCAATCTAATAAGACTGTTAGTGCCATTTATTCGGCCAATATTTATTAATAGCATCTCCTAAGCTCAATATCACACAATGTGCTAAATAGCAGGGACACAATATTCTGGTGTCTGTTTTCAAGGAACTTATAGCTAAGCAAAGATGAGAGAGAAGTAAGCAGTCAATTATAATACAGAGTATTAGGTGCAATAATAGAGGGATGATGTAGGAGAGGAGTCCCTGGGTGGTGCAAATGATTGATGGGCTAGGCTTTTAACCAAGAGGTTGGAGGTTCGAGTCCAGTAAAGGCACCTTGGAAAAAAGGTGTGGTGATATACTTCCAAAATATCAGCCACTGAAAACTCTATGAGCACAGTTCCACTGTGACCACATGGGGTCACCTTGAGTCAGAGTCAACTAGAGGGCAATTGGTTTGGTGGGAGTGGTGACGAGAGATTGATGGAGAAAGATTGAGGTATATTCTTAGATTCGACCTAACAATATGGTCAGAGTAGAGAGATAGAAAGTGGATGTGGCTAAAAGGTAAACAGAAAAACAGAGAAAATAAACTGAAGCTAAACCCAGAAGTACATGATTTTCTAAACATTTCAGAATTTGTCCTGTAAGCAATGGAGGATGATGAAAACATCTTAGGGAGGAGAGAATGTCACATGACCAAATACAGGGTTAGAAAGATGACTCTGCCAATATGGAGAATGGATGGCGTAGTGGGCGAGGTGGGCAAGAATGGAATAGGGATAAGTACAAAATAAATTCCTAATGTAAACTATTCCTTCTGCTATTAACTGTATATGGCTTCCCCTAATTTTTTCCTGTAAAGAATACGATAAACACTAGAAGCTAAAGCCCAAAAAACACTTCACCCTCCAGAAACTGTAAATGTCACTGTCTCCATAAGGACAGAAAATCTGGACAAGCACATGAAGCATAATCACATATTTTCAAGCCACTTAAATAGCACATGCCCAAGGGCATGTTGTAGAAAAGCCAGCATTTTCAGCAGCAGGTAACAGATACAGCTTCCTCTTCAGGAGACAGAAACCAAATCATCAGAATCTTAATGCCACATAAGCTTTGGCTGCCAAACACGCTGCTCGATACCAAATGGTATCATTTGACTCTGTCTTTGGGTTTAAGCCAACTTCTTTGGCTTGAAATCCTGAATTTATATAATACAATCCGAATACATCTGATCTTTTATTAAGTAATCTCCCTCTTACACTTTTTTTTTTTTAAATTACGTCTCCATTTCTTATTCTCTTCTTCGGTACTACGTTTTAAGATCTTCTGCCTTCTCTTTATATTTCTTTGAACTTTAGTTTTTGGTAAAGACAGGAAAAGCCCTCAAAGTTGGACAGCGTATTCAAGTACAGGCCAATCAGCTGATGGGCTGTGGACAGACCTGACTGGGCTTTAAGATTTCTATTTATGAAATGCAATTTATTTATTCAATACAATTTAGAATTTCTCTCTGAGGACAAACATTCCCCCAAATCTAGGTGACTTTGATCTTTATTTTGTGCTGAATGTTCTACCAGCTAGTTCCTTGAGACCATCTTCTATAAGAGTCTCTAACTCGTAAATGATCTTCTAGAACTTCCACCCAAGTGCATTTGGAGTATTACATTATTCCAAAGTCACAATAGAGAGACTACAAATTTCCAAATGAAATGAAATACAATTTGCAAAGTAGATTTCATTTTTAAAGTGTTTTTTTCCACATAAATTCTTTATATCCAACTTTATTTTTAATAAAATGAAACCAGATTTTTAAGTATCTTTAAGATTTAGAGCATAATGTACTAGCTTTTTTGTACATTATTAAAATTACTTTTTGAGTCTGTGGTTGTAGTGAAAATTGAAAAGGACTATCTATGGCATCCAATAAATGACAAATCTAAGCACATATTATTAACAACTTCAGGTTGTTCATAACAAAATGTGCTTCATATAGCAAAAAAAGAAGACTTTTCTGTTTTAATAGATCAATATATTATTTGTAGTAAACTTTGCCTCAATTCATGAAAAATCCACTCATCTGTTATTTTATATAAACTTTAAATAGGTGACATAAAACTACTCTGTTAGAAATCAACTTAGTGGTAACCAGCAATCAAAGGGACAAGGATTCTGGGGTCCTGGTAATATTTATCTAGCTAGTTACACAGGAGGAGCTCTGCTAGTATAGTGCCTAAGACACTTAACTGCTAACCAGAAGGCTGGAGGTTCAAACCCACCAGCCACTCCCCGGAAGGAAGGTTGAGCAATATACTTCTGTAGTGATACCGCCTCAGAAACCCAAGGAGGGTTGGGTTGGGTTGGGAGTAACTCGACAGCAGTGAGTTTTTGAGGATTTATATTAGCTCTGAGGAGTTCTGGTGGCACACTGGTTAAAGCAGTTAGCTGCTAACCATGAGGTCAGGTGGTTGGAACTCATCAGTAGCTCCACATAGAAAATGCTCTACTTCCAAAAGATTTAAAGCCTTGGAGCAATTCTACTCTGTCCTATTGGGTCCCTTTGAAACAGAAACTATTCAATGGCAGTGTTTTTTCTTTTTTTCGTATATCAGCTTTAAGAAGCCCGGTGACAATGTGGTTAAGCACTCAGCTCCCAACCACAGGGTCAGTGGTTCAAATCCACTAGCTGCTTTGTGGCAGAAACATAGGACAGTCTACTTCTGTAAAGATTTCAGCCTTGGAAATCCTATGAGGTAATTCTACCCTATCCTAAAGGGTTGCTATGAGTTAGAATTGACTCTATGGCAATGAGATTTTTTTTTTTGGTTTGACATCAGCTTTGAATATGTTAGCAAATCCTCTTATAGCCTATTTGATTTGCAAGCTGGGCATATGGTTAAGCTTGCTTTTCAGTATCCCTTCTGAGATCCCAGGGAGGACTAAGAGGTGATTTAGGAGCACTGTTATTCCCCTCTCTTTTGTATTTAAGGTTGATGAAAGCTGATATGTGAGCATACATGTAGCTGACAAGAATACTGTCACATGAAAGTAAATGCAGTCCTGTGGACTTACAAAAAAGAACAACAAAGAAAAAAAGGCAAGAAAAAGATGATCTGTAAGCTTCAGATATATTTTGTTCCTTGATTCACCCAAGGACTTAGATGTGCAGTAAGTACTTGTGGTTGTGAGTTTCTTCCAGTAATCTTTCATATCTATCTCCCACTGCACCATCACAAGTAATAGGGTCCATGATATATTCAGTTACTGCTTTTTTTCTGCACTCTAGATGCTGTCAGTACCAAATGAAGGAAATGTCATTCTGAAGTATACAATTGAACATTCCAAGGGGCTTTCCCTTATTTCTGAAAAAGTTTTATTAGCAACTACACAGGATAAACAGGGGAATGTTTAACTATCTAACTGCAATAATTTATCCTTGTCTTATATCCCAAATAGCAAACAGCAAACTAAAACAGACAGGGCCTTCCTCCTATAATATTATTCTCTACCTACCTCTCCCCACATATACAAACTGAATTTCTACTTGAGAGAACAGATCATGTGGGTTCATAGGCAATGCATGTCCTGAAAAGCAAATGAATGAATCTATGTATGCCTTTCAGTTCAGCAAGGAAGTATTCTATGGAATGGCCACCCTCCCAAGACAACACCTCCCCAGTACCTGGATGCATGTTGTATAAAACTGATAGATGAGGCTGAGCGTTTTAGGCTGCTCCTATATACCACATGAATGCACTAATTCCCAAACCAAATATGTTAGCCATTACACAGGGTTATGTTAGATATTCATGTATTATAATTCATCTGTCAATCTACATTATAAATTCATCTTTCTTAACTCATCTTGGCGTAAGATGAGTTTAGTTTTGCCTATGAAACATACTTATCATGCATTGGATTTTTTTCTTTATTAAACAGTGATAAGTAGAGTGGTAGCATAGTGGCTACAGCACTTGACTGCTAACCAGAAGGCTGGCGGTTCAAATCCACCAGCCACTCCTCGGAAGGAAGATGGGGCAATCTACTTCCGTAGTGATACTGCCTCGGAAACCCAAGGAGGGGTCGCTATGAGTCGGGGCTGACTCGATGGCAAAACAACAACAACAACAACAAGTAGAGTATTACAAGAGTATGATTATAATAGGATATAAATTTTAGTTACTTGGCATAAAATGTAGAGTATGGCAAGGAAAAAAAATGTTCAGGTTTATCTTATGGAAGCAGTCACATTAGTTTTAATCCCTTTCTTATATACATTTTTATATATCAAGCAATTGTTGAAACACTTCCACCTCCAATGGTTAATGATGTAACCTATTTAGTGGCACCTTCTAAATATTATTATGAAGTATCAAGTATTGAATCAGATAAATTACTTAATTAGTTCAACTCTCCCAGCTACTAATTTTGAACACAGAGCAGAAGAATGTAGTTAGCAACTGCAGGCAATGATTCTGTGACTCAAAGGAAGAAAACTGCCCTGTTTAAAAAATGATGTTATATACATCCATATAGATTACATAAATATATATTGATATATTTTTAAAAGTAAACCATATGTTGCATTTGTGAGCTTCTTGTTTATTTATAAATTTTTGGGAAAATTACCTTGAGATTTAGAGGGTATAGTTTTTTGTCTTGTTTTGTTTTTAAATAAAACTCTTGGGCATATTGTCTTAATTCTTTTATCTAATGTTGGAGGTGATTCAAAGGCACTATAATTCAGGACAACTACAAATATTCTCTAGGAGAGACAGTGAGTCACCTATACTGTTTGGTAGTGTTGATCTGAAATATTTAAAGTGGCCAAACCTCTTTTATTCCAGAATACAGCTTAACTAATATACATATGTGCATATGTACATATATAACCCCACCACCACCACTACACCACCAGAGCTCCCATGTACATACTTAAGGCACTTGACTGCTAACCAGAAGGTTGGTGGTTCAAACCCACCAGCCACTCCTCGGAAGGAAGGGTGGGCAATCTATTTCTGTAGTGATACTGTCTTGGAAATCCAAGGAGGGGGTCACTATGAGTCGGGGCCAACTTGACGGCACATAACAACAACAACAACATACATATTACAATGTAGTGAATTATTTAATATGGCCCTTCAAGCCATATTCTGTGTAACTCCCACCAAATGACTAGGTAGGATTATGCAAATGAGGTGCTTGTGGCCCACCAAGAGGATTAGATAGCTTGCTAATAATATAGTAAATAAGTAACATGGCACCCTCTTGGAGATGAAACCATGCCAGTAAGGTGTATGGAACTCTAACAAAGGACTTGTTTGGTATTGCCCTCTCACTAAGCTAAATAAGAGACAAACCCAGAACCACCAAGAAGAGATAGGACCGGAGCATGTCTTTTGGACCTGTAGTCCTTGCAATGGGAACCTTCTAGACCCAGAAGACAGAGAACTATAACACTGGAAATGGTGAGAGATGGCAAAAAGCAGCAGCAGAAAAATGGTAGGAGCAGAAGAAGCAGGAGACCAGCAGGACATGGTGTGGCTTCCCAGTCCAGGGAGCAAGACAGCTGAGCACCCTCGGGCAGGAAGGTTGCTGGTGGAGTAAGGTCCTTTTGGATGCTTACTAAAGAGCTTTGTAACACTCGCCTGAGCAAGGCAGAGGCTAGGCACGCCCCAGAGGCTCAAGGGGGCAAGGACCAGAGAGAGGCCTATATGTGGGCATAACCAAGAAGCAGCTGTCCTAATTAAAGGACTGTTATCCTGAGTCATTTCTGATCTTGAATTGTAACTTGCTACTTTCCTAATAAATCATGAGTATTCTCTGTGAACTCTGTATGGTCATTGCAGCCAATTATTGAACCCAGCAGAAAAGTAGAGAATGCCATAGGAAGAATGGCTGGTGTCAGAAATAGTAAAGTTTGAAGAGAAAAGGTATGCCTGACCTCCATTTCATGGAACTCAATTTGGGGCTGATGGTGATTCTCTCTCCCTCTCATGAAGTTAGAGGAGGTGAGATGCCTCCAGCAGGTCATTTTCACATATGCACACACATGCACACACACACACACACACATCTACTTATATATGTGTATGTACATGTATATATCTCTAGTCATCAGTCATAGGCCAGTTCCTCTGGGGGTCTTGTCTAAAAAGCCTCCACTAGGAATTAGTCTCAACCGTCAACAACAACAACAAAAAATCTGCGAACTAGCAAAGGTACCTGAATATGTTGTTGTTATTACAAAGAATAAACACACATATACACACAAATGAAAGTGTGTTTTTCCATTTATGTCCTATTTATAATTTAAAAGTAAATTGTAAACTCTAAACATTTTGATATCTTTCCACAAGCCACATATAATTTAGAATGTGTAATTCTCCCAGGGATAAACAAACAATAAAAGAATGTTCTTCTAACAGCCAGAAGGTCTGGGCTCTAGTCTTCATTTCATTCCTCAACAGTTATGAATCCTAGCCATTAATGCTCAAGTCTCCTAAATTAACTTTTCTCACCTTACCTCTGGAGTGGTGCAACAGTTAATACTCACTCAGAGAAGCCACAAAAGACAGACTTGGCAATCTACTTTGGAAAAGTCAGTCATCAAAAATTGTATAGAGTACAGTTTTTCTTTGGCACATATTAAGTCCACTCAACCACTGTTTTTTTTCTTCATCTCTAATGTAACACCACATGAGTGCAGAGACTTACTCCTGAATTTGTGTATGCATGTGTTTATGTGTGTTTTCTTTTTCTTGGTAGTTACCCTTTTTATCTTGGGATTTTTTAAACAAGATATATTTTTCCCAAAATGTTTCTTCTAATAGTAAAAATATACTCATTCATTTAATTATACACTTATTGTAATTGGGTTAAATCTATCCTTTAGACATCAAATTTTATATTAATTGCATTTTTTCTTCCCATTTATAGTCAATGGGACAAAGATAGGTTTTTAACACATAATAATATACTTATCTTTCAGCAAAGTAATCATTACACTTTTAAGGAGGCTAGTTTTCACATTGATTTCTGTATAATCAAAACTATGAGTTTACCTAAGAGATTTACCTATCTCCAAATTTAATTTCAAAGCTATGTTATTTTTTAAACCATAATAATTACCAAAATGCAAGAACATACATTTGATAAATCTGTATAATAATGAAAAACCAATTGTTTTAAATTTAATAAAACGTTTTCCTCTCAGGCCCAAATACTTGAAGCACCCTACAGTAGGACTTAATGTGTGAATTATAAACTTCTGAAAACAGAGACTTATAATCAAGATATTGCATGATTTTTCTTTACAGTGTATTCTCTAATGCGTTAGCCAATATATTTCTAAATGTCCCAAAGGACTATTTCCTGAGCTTGTTCTCTTCACCAACCCAATAACTCAAAGCATATGGATAATTTTTTTTAATATTAGCTTAAAATTTTCCTTGGAACTTTCACTTGCTATGACAGTCTCCATATGAGCCTGAATTACATTCTAAAACTGACTGCCTGGATATTCTGAATTTCACAGGTCATTTTTAAGTTGTTGCTCAGACATTCTTCTAGTTTCAGGTTCCGGTCAATATATACTTGTGTTACGTATCAGCTCCCTCTGCCAGTCCCTATCCATTTTATACAATCTTCTCAATCAAGCCAGCTACCCTCAGTGGTTTGAAGACATAATGATCTTTCCTTTTCCCAAATATAGAGTAGTTCTCTGGCCCTGACACAATTGTAGGAGTCATTTCTATTCCTCTGTGGAGTCAGATCTCAGTCTCACAGCAAAGACTTTGAAGACAAACAAAAAACCATTGTCCTTGAGTCAATTCTGACTCATAACAACCCTATACCATGGAGAAGAACTGACCCACAGGGTTTTCTTGGCTGTAATCTCTATGGGAGCAGATCACCAAGTCTTTTGCCCCACAGAATAGCTGATACATTCAACCACTGACTTTCTGATTAGTAGCCAAATGCTTACCCATCATGCCACCAGGGATCTGAAAACAAGCAACCAAACCAAAACCAAACTCACCACCATCGAGTCGGATCCGACTCATAGTGACCCCTCCTTGGGTTTCTGAGGCAGTATCACTGCGGAAGTAGATTGTCCAATCTTCCTTCCAAGGAGTGGCAGGTGGATTTGAACTGCCAGGCTTCTGGTTAGCAGTCAAATGCCTTAGGCACTACCCAGGTTCAAATCCCAGTTCTACTGCTTTCTGACTACTGATCTATGAGCAAATCACTTCACCTTGCTATAAAATGAGGATTATAATACCTTGCAAGGTTATTGCTAAAAATCACTTCGATAATCAAAGCAAAACTACTGGCCACGGGTGGCATGTTGTTGTTAGCTACCGTGACTTATCTATGTATAACAGAAGAAAATGGAAAAATTCACCATCTTCAAGATCACTGGTATGTGTGGTGCATAGTAATTGCTAATCAGTCAATGTTATTATTCTTTGAATTACTACTCTCCTCTGGGGTTACATGCTGTTTGATGTGATGTCCAGAATGTTAACTAAAGGTTAATTCTTTTCTGAGCACAGGAAATAGCTTTTAAGTATGCCAAAATATACACTTATCAATTTCATTGAATCCTAGTACCAGAAGACACTTTGGAGAAGATTTAAAGATTTAATCTAAGCCTTCATTTTACAGCCCTGGAAACTGAGCTCTGGCGAGGCATAAACTTCCATCAGATCTGATTACTGCACAGGCAGTCCTTACCAGAACTGGGGGGAGGGGGAGTTGTCGACTCCCAGCAATAGCTTTCCATTCCCCTTCACTCCCTAAGAAAAATCAGTGAAAAAATGTAAACCCAACTTCACACACTCCTATCTTTGTAGAGCTAACGCGGAATTCTTGCATTTGGAATTCTTTCTCAGAGAAGACCCCAAAAGGCAGCAAAAGCCAGAAAGGGGCCCAGAACAATTCTTTGGAGACAGAAATCCCCTAAAGGGGGTACACCTCTGATGTCGTTTGCACCCACAAAGCAATTCTTCACCCAAAACAGGAAGCACTTGACACTGTGATAGCCTAGAACCTGCAGGTGGTTGAATGAAGACAGGAGCCTGACAACTGTTGCAACCAAGCCTTTACCAAGTCTCATGATGAAGGACTGATGCTAAGTGCTAGAACAAACCACTGACTCCTGCAAAGCCTTAGGATTGCCCAGTTCATACCTCACATCTTAACTTATGGCCACCATTTTGCCCAAAGACTAGATGGGGATCAAGTACTGTGAATTGTAACTGGTCCCCATCAATTCTGGAGGTCCAGGAGTTTCAGATAAGGGTGGGATTTGGTAATTCATACATGTTTTCCTAATGCTTCTGTTTTTAATTTGTGTATTTAATAATGTATATAAGTAAATCTTTCAAAAGCAGGGAAAACGACTTTCAGAAAAGTGGCACATATACTAAACTGAAAAAGCCTGATGTTGATCAATAAACAGTAGCTTGTCATCTTCTTCTCATTAAGTCCTGGGCTTGAACCTCAAACAGTTGATGTAAAGAACAATGATAATTTCTGTATGCTGTCATTTCCCTGATTCCAAACTTAGTACCTGAGTCTATATAATAAGTATTTATTTCACAGTTGTTTGTGAATTTCATTCCATACTTCCTTTTTAAGAAAGATGTTTAAAAACACAAAACTTAACCTCCACCTACCACAAGGGCATTACCTGTTTTGCTCAAACATGTAGGCAAGTTCAATAAAGTATTTAATCTAATTCAAACAATTAAATGTTAAGTCATTTTACAGCAGACCCAGGAGGGGGGAAACTAGAGAGGAAATAGCACATTATGCTTAAAGAGTAGATGCATTTGAAAAAGACTGTGTCTATTATTAATTCCTAAGATATTTTCATTCAAGCATATCTCAAATGAGACACTAAATCTGCAAATTAATTCTTTCCCAGAATACAAATATCTCAAGGATTTGGGAAAGGAATCCATCATTTATTTATCTAAGCAAGAGTTGTCAAAGCCTAGGGATGGGTTTGTCAGTTCAGAGAGGACTTGCACACAACAAATACTTGGACAAATTCTAGACACAGAGTATATAATATTTTAGTTTGTATAAGCAACAGATCAGAGAGTCACACACTTAACTCATCTCACAAAGAGGAGAATCTTAGAAAAAAGCTCCAGAAACAATCATTTACAGGAATTTCTCAGCAATCCACTTCACTATTTAACCAATCTTGCTGACTAGCCACATACACTTCCCTAGACCCAACTTATTGTTCTTCACCCCAGAGTAAATCCTTTTTCCTCTTAATTATCCTCATCAGAAATAGAGCACAGTTGATTGCCCATCTCTGCATAATAAAGCAATTCACATATTTTCAAATATTACCTTATCTAAGCCTCTGGTCTCCTCCAGAATCCTCCAGTCTAAATAGTCTCATTTCTTTATCTTTACTTCCTAGATCGAGTGCATCATATACTAAACTCACCAAATGCTAGTTTCCGCTCTGACCTCTCTCCAGCAGTTTCCACATCCTCTTTAAATTGTGGAACTAAGAACTCCCTTAAGAGCTGAGGCTAATACCACAGCCTCTACAAGTGACTTAGCTCAAAACCCAAAAAGCTTCAACAGTACCAAGCAAGAAGGTAAGATGCTAACATTTCATTAATTATAGTGAAAATTATACCAAAAATTCCAACGTGTTTGAGTGCTTTCTTTAACCTAGTTGTAAAATTCAAGGCAATTTACTTAATATTTTAGATTTTTCTCAATTTTATCACAATATCCATTCACCATTGTCAATAGTTTTTTTTAGTGCGTTAATATAAATACTTCAAGTATTGCAAAATTTTGGTTGTCAGTTTTAGAAAACTGAGGAAAGGTGAAGGAGCAAAAATGGGTTCAAGGCCAGATATTAACTTTCCTCTTAAAAGAAATCTTAGCCCCAAATCTGCAATAACAAGACGCTATATAGAACTTCAATTTATTAGACATAACTCTTATTTCAAAATAGCAAAATATGTTAACCAGAATTTCAAAAAACCGAAGTATCAAGTAAAACCCACATGGGGCTTTTAAAATGTGCAGAAAGTACTTTAAACAGAATGTGTTCCAAGTACGTGAACAATAATTCCCCCATCCAAGCAGGTAAGCCATGCTCGAGGATATGCATGCTCTTCAAGATTAGGACTCCAGTGGCAGAGAAGAGTTTGACCAAATGAGTTTGGTCTCTCACTAAAATTTCACCATGGCCAATAAAAATAAGTTCACAAAAATCCAGCAAAGCATTACTTTCCCCAAAAAAGTGCTCCTCAGATCACAAAACAGCTTTGAAAGTTCACCATCACAAAACAAATATGGTACTAGTAGGAGAGACTCGGAAGGCAATCACAAAAAGTCTCATTTAAATTCCTGGAAAGCACAGCTTCTCCAAACACAGCTATTCAACTCCCTTTAGAAGGCATCACTTGCTACAAGCCTCAAGTTTTAACTTCACTCTGTCCCTCTGTCACCGTCACATCTGAAAAAGATGTGTGCTACTTCAATAGTCAAAAGAATGCATCCAAATATCCACTCTGCACATGGTGGAAAGTAAAAACAAAAACAAGACAAAATCTTAAAAAAACAAACAAACAAACAAAAAACAGTTTTCCGCGTGCAAGAGCATAAAGAACACGCTGGTATTTAGGATTTTAAAGATCTCTCTGCCTCTAAACATTGCAGCTACAGAGAACTAGAAATCAATAGAACACACTTTAAGCAAGGCAGTTTTGCATGGGGTAGGGTGGAGAAAGGCAATTAAAAAAATCTCCATTCTCTCCCAGATTCAAAGGAAAAAAGACTACCAGTGTTACTGAGCAAAACTCTGTCCACCAAGTCCCCAAAGCGCCAAGTCCTCCAGTTCTCTCACCCTCTCCAGTGTCTCCTGCTTCTCCACAAACCACCCTCAACATTCCCAACACACAGGTCTGGGTCCTCGCCGAGACTAACTCCTCACTGAACAGCGCACAAGCTGCACGGAGTGAGACGTCGCCCTACTGTCCGATCCCTGTGCCCACCTTTACCAACCTTTTCCCAATGTCTCTCCCCAAAAGCCCGGACACCCTGATGCTCGGCGCTTCCAGAGCCAACACTGCGCTGGAGTCAAGAGACGTGCGTGTCACATTTTTATTCCCCAGCAGCCGCTCGGGCGCGCGCAGCCACACGCTCCCACACTCACACGGACGCCCGCTGGAGTGGGGAACTGGGCACCCGACGCGCGCCGCGGAACTTGGGGGCTGCGAACACTGAGAGCGCAGCTCTGGTGCCTCCTTCAAGCCGGGCGCATTCGCGGCCCTCGCCGCCGCTGCCCCAGCCTGCATTGCCTCCTGTACTTTGCAACCCCGGAGCGACCCCGAGTTTGCGTCCCGGGCGGCCTGCGGGATTACCTCGGAGAGGGAGCCAGCTCCCCAGGGTCAATGTGGCCTGGGAGGCCCAGGCCGCTGCCTCCCAGCGGAGCTGCAGCTGCGGGCGTCCCTGGCACGGCCCCCCGGGGTACCGGCTTGGGTCCCAGGAGCTGGCAGCGGTACGCGGCAGGCGGTTTTGCCTCACGGCCAGCACAGCTACTACGCTCAGCCCTACGCCGCGCAACTCATTGTTTTGGGAAGCACAGCCGCTGCGGCTGCGCCGGCGGCTGGACAGACAGCGATCCCAAGGCCCGGGGCGAAGGCGGTGGCTCGCGGTCCCCGCGCCCGCAGAGGCTGCGCCGCGATCCAGCCCCGGTTGCCCCAGCTCCTCGATTTTCTTCCGCCCGCGGTCCAGGGGGCGTTTCCCTCCCCCTTAATGTCCTCCTCCCCCGCGAGGCTTCTCCACCTTCTCGGCCTGGGCTCATCTAGGAGGGTCCAGGCACTTGTAAGTTGGAATCCTTTACCCTCCCTTCCCCACGCCTCTGCCAGGTTAGCCCATCTTGCAGAAGAACGCTTGGCGCAAGTCCTTGGCGCTCCATGGGCTAGAACGCGGAGCCCTGCCTTTTGCAATGAGAGTGATTACAGACTTCGGCTGAAAGAGGCGCCGTTTCGCTCCTTGGTATTCCTGAAAATGCAAGCCTCTCCACAGCAGCCACCTTCAGCCATCCCTAGTTACTGAGAGGTGTTACCTGCACAGGCACCCCGCCTGGCACAGCCCCTAGCCCTGAGCGGTAACTCAGGTGCCTGTCAGCGGAATGAATGAAGGAATGTGGACAGACTGTGGGTGGGTGGGGAGGGAAATATGAGACTCCGAGCTCTGCAGAAGTGAGTCTTTGTATCCACTGTGCACACCCTCCTACATCGCCAAATCTTAGATACCTGGGCGCGGGAAAGAATGAGTGAGCAGGGCTGGGTGGGGATGGAGGGGGAGGGGAGCATCTTCCCCAGCCTCGGATCGGTTCCTTTGTTCATTCTGCTTGCCTCTGCTGCTTCCTGCCGCCTTTCCCTCCCTCCCCAGGAGTTTCTCCAAAGCTAGCGGATTGTGGGTGGAGTTGGGAACCGGGTGAAATCTCCCTACCAGGGCCGTCAGAGCCTCGCGAAGGGCTGGCCCCACTAAATCCGGGGAAGGAGCTAACTGGAAAGCAGCTTCCGCTCCCGGAGGTACCCCCCTCCCAATCTACCGCCCGCCTTATACCGATCTCGCGCACCCTTCCCCACAGTTTGTGAAAAGACTCTGAGAGGGACAGGAAAGTTCTTGGGACAGTGGCCAGAGCCAAGGGCTAGAATGCCACTGCCGCTCCTAAGAGTGATCCTGGTGCTACTGTCCGCGGGGCGCATGGAGAGCTAGCAGCTGGTCCAGGTGGGGCACCTTTGGGACCTGGCAGCTGGCACCGGCGGGGCAGGGGCTGAAGGGGAAGCAGCAGATCGGGTGTCTGTCTGCTCATGTACGGAATGTCCATTTGTCACTGCGTTGGCTCGGGTTTTCCGAAGGCGGCGGCAGCTGGTCCCAGGACTGGAGACCACGCTGCCCTTTGTTTGCTGGTAAACACGCTCCTCCGAACTTCAACGTAGCTCTCCCGGCTGGCTCCCCAGGCAGTAGGTGCCTATGGGCCACCCCCGCACCTCCAACGCAGAGGTCCTCCAGCGAAAAGCTGCGAGCCTGAACAGACCTGGAGAGCTGGACAGGTGTGGAGGATCCCCCAGGTGGAGGAAGTTGGGTTGTGTGATAGTTCGCATTTCAGGGTGAATGTAGGACAAGCTTGCCACACCTAACACACACACAGACACACACACACTCCCACCTGGTCCCTGTAGAAGTGAACATTTTGAGGACAGGGATCTTTCACCAAATAACCTATTTTAAAATCCGTATGTACATTTATTTAACAGAGACTGTATAGGAGAAAAAAGAAACTAGGTATCTAATTCTTCAACATTTATTGAGTGCTTACTATGTACCTCCCAGGGACTCTGGGCTCAACAAAATGCAAAAGTGAGTAAAATTCCTTTCCAACTCTCAAGGAGCTTACAGAAATTTAAACATCATAGAAATTCAACTGAAAACAACTATGTAACAATGAATTATGCTCAATCAAAAGTGTGATTGAAAAAAAAGCTTACTAAATATTTCTTCAATTATGTTAATGGTTTCCTTCACTTAAAAATTCTTTGGAACTGTATGAAGAGACAGTGTGGGCTTCATGAATTAAATAAAATAAAAATTAAAAAAAAAAAAACAACTATAAATTTGAAACATGTACACCAAAAAGAAGGCAACCAACAAACAACAAAAATGTCTTGCCTGTGGCTAGAGGATGGTCTAGGGGAAAGGAGTGTTCAGAAAGACCTATCCCTTAAAAACTGAAGGGTCTTAAGCATGTCTGCAAACTGTTGGGCCTCAGATTTCTCTTTTGTATAACATATATAATGGTATCTACCTTAAAGGGTTGTAGTGACCAGAATGTGATATTTAATAAATTGTAATAATTAATAAATGACTGCTATTGGTACTGAAACAAGGCGGGCTTGTGCTTACTCACTGATCTGCACTGAACACGTTCCCTTGTTACCCTACCGAGAGGGACCAGGTCTTCGGGAGCA
>NW_006921604.1:22242559-22247144 GCF_000298275.1 Orycteropus afer afer
ATGATGGGCTCGAGTATAGCATGGATTGTGGGGCTGGTGCGGGATCGGGCAGTGTTTCGTTCTGCTGTGCATGGGGTCGCTATGAGTCGGAAACGACTTGACGGCACTTAACAACAACAACAACAAATTGGTAGCTGTCATCCAGGCAGTTTCTGACTCTTGATGACCCCAGGCACAATGGAACAAAATGCGGTCCTGTCCTGCCCCATCCCCATGATGTGCTGGGGGTCCATAGCTCTGTGATCCATAGGGTTTTCATTGGCTGATTTTTGAAAGTAGATCACCAAGCCTTTCTTCTTTAGCCTGGAAGCTCTGCTGAAACCAGCTCAGCATCATGCTGCTGTTATGTGCCGTCAAGTTGGACCCGACGCATAGTGTCCCCTCCTTGGGTTTCCGAGGTGGTATCACTACGGAAACAGATTACCCAACCTTTCTTCTGAGGAGCGGCTGGTGGATTTGGACCACCAGCCTTCTGGTTAGCAGTCAAGTGCCTTAAGCACTATGCTACCAGAGTTCCTAGTAGCATAGCAACACAAAAAGCCTCCAGTGACAGACTGGTGGTGGCTTCACATGAGGTGCATTGACCAGGAGTAGAACTGGTGCCCTGTATGGAAAGTGAGAATGCTACCACTGCACCACCACTGCCTCCTGATAAATGGTAGAGGAGCTCTGGTAGTGTAGTAGGTAAGGCATTTAGCTGCTAACCAGAAGGTCGGCGGTTCAAAAATAATAGCTCTGGTAGCATAGTGCCTAAGGCACTTGACTGCTAACCAGAAGGCTGGTGGTTCAAACCCACCAGCCACTCCTCGAAAGGAAGGTTGGGCAATCTACTTCTGTATTGATACTGCCTCGGCAACCCAAGGAGGGGTCGCTGTGAGTCGGGGCCGACTGAACAGCACATAACAACAACAACTTGGGGAGGAAGATTTATGGCCTTGGAAACCCATTAGGGGTTACTATGAGTTGGAATCCACTCTATAGCAGAGGGTTTGTTTGTTTCTTTTTTTTTTTTTTGTATAATGTATGTAGGGGTCATTGATGGGTCAATGGTAGAATTCTCCCCTTTCATGTAGGAGACACATTTCTATTCCTGGCCAGTACACTTCATGCACAGGCAACACCAGGCTGTCGTTGGAGACTTGCATGTTGCTATGAAGCTGAACAGGTTTCAGTGGACCTTCTAGACTAAGGTGACAAGGAAGAAAAGCCTGGTGATCTTCTGAAAATCAGCCTGTGAAAACCCTGTGGATCACAGCAGTCTGATCTGAAACCTATCATGGTGTTATGAGTTGAATTGTGTTCCCCCAAAATGTGTGCTGTAAATAGTAACCTCTGTGCCTGTAGCTATAATCCCATTTGGGAATGGATTTTCTTTTCTATGTTAATGAGGCATGATTAGTGCATGGTGTGTTTTAAATTAATCTCATGAGATACAAAAGAGATTAAACAAACAAGCAAAAGAAGCAGACATGGGAGAAGAGAGGCGTAAAGTGACATGAATGTTGTCCAAGAGCAGATGCTCAGAAGAGAGAAAGACCTTCTTCCAGAGACAACAGAAAGAGAAAGCCCTTCCTTAAAGCTTGCACTCTAAATCCGGACTTCTAGCCTCTTAAATTATGAGAAAATAAGTTTCTGTTTGTTAAAGTCATCCATTTGTGATATTTCTATTTATAGCAGCACAAGATAACTAAGACACATGGTCATGGCCACGAAGGACCATTTCCTTCAATTGTGCACGGGATCACTACAAGTTGGGAGCCAAATAGAGGACAGCTAAAAAGAACAACTCCTGGGAAGGAAGGATGGGCAATCTACTTCCATAGTGTTACCGCCTCAGAAATGCAAAGAGGGGTCGCTATGAGTCAAGGCTGACTCTACAGCACATAACAACAACAACAAAAACAACAACAAAATTGTATATGTAAGTGCTGTACACTGCCAGTTCTTTTGCATAAATATTGTGAAAGTTGATGTCTTTACTACCTTAAAGAATTTTAATGAGAAGTTAAATAAATTTTAATGAGAAGTTAAAGTGGCAAAGTAACAATTAACTTTATGTGCACAGTAAAATTACCACCTTAAGGCAAATATGCAAATCATTATTGTAAAATTTTAAGTGGATTGAGCTTATTATTTATTATTTATTGTTGGGAGTGGTAAATGGAGTGGGAATAAACTAACTTAATCTATTGCTTCCCAAAGAAATCATAAAGCAAGTTTATATACATACGGCTAAAACTTACGATTGTTTTTGTCAAAGTAAAATGCTAAATAAAATTTTTTTACACTCTTTAGTTTCATTGTTGTAGAGACATCCCAAATATGACAGGTTACTTCAGTGTTTGTATTGGCCCACAGATTCATGTGTTCCTGAGATCCTCTGACACTTTAATATTCCTATACTTAAAAAAAAAAAAAAAATCAGAACCAACATATTCAACAAATAGGAAACATTCAAGAACCCATTTACTGTTATCCACTTGCTTTAATAAATTGAATTTTTTTGTTTGTTTCTAAACTCAGGGGTACTTTATCAAAGCCACTGTTAACCAATAAGCTAAGTTTCCACAGAGAAAAATCCTGCCACTTTTGGGAACTTGAAGCACGTCATTGGTGAGCAGCCAAATCAGGAAGTTCAGGTAAGGTCTCCCAGCTGAGAAGCATTGGGAGTGAGGAAAGGGATAAAGAGCAAATATTATCTGACTGTAGTATTGTAGTATCGTTGAAACTGGAGTATTTGTTTTCATTCATTGAAACAATTGTTCATAGAAACACATTTCTCTCACATTCATTATCCCATTCAACTTTCACAATAGACTCAGATTATTTTGTAGATGGGAGAACTGTAACTGGCTATTTTTAGAACCATTTTCTTTAAAGACAATATTTTTCAGTTCTGATTTAATTGAGATTTTCATTCTGTAAACAAATCAAAAAACCAAACTCATTGCCATCAGACCGATTTGACTCATAGCAACCCCTCCTTGGGTTTCTGAGGTGATATATCTATGGAAGTAGATCGCTCAATCTTCCTTCCTAGGAGTGGCTGGTGGGTTTGAACAGCCAGCCTTCTGGTTAGCAGTCAAATGCCTTAGGCACTATGCCACCAGAGCTCCCTTTCATTCTGTAGCATTGCACAAATACAAGTTACTTCTTCACTGACTTGGGAAATCAGTATCTCAGGGAGGAAAATTACTTAGAGCTGGGTTCTTCATACATAATCAGTGAAATATAGCTGTATTTGGTAAGTCACTGGGCACAGGGCCCCCCCCCCCTCTTCCTTTTTTCTTTCCCTGGAACTCTGAATAGAACTTTAGTAATAGAAGGAGCTGGAGAGAAAATCAAGGTTACCCTTCTCATGTGATAGCTGGGCAAACTGAGGCCTAGAGAAGGAAAAATAATGATTGGAGGTCCTACGAGGACAGGACCCTTTGCACTTTCCTATCTTTTCTTCCTGGGCTTCTCTTTCCCAGGCTTCCCCTGGCTGCTAAGATCCACATCTTAATGTTTTTGCCTTTATTCTCTCATCTCCAGGAGTGGCAGAATTAGGACAGGTAAGGGCCTCAGAGGTAGACTCTGGGCCCGTTGACCAGCTCTGTGACATGGGCTAAGCCAGTAAACCCTCCAGAGTCTCTAGAAGCTTGAGGCATGCCAGTCTATTCCTCACTCTGGGTGGGGCCCCCAGCATTGAAAATGGAAATGTGCCCACTGACCCCCAAGGGACTGTTCTATATGCTCCAACAAGGAAATGATGGAGGCCTTTAGCCCCATCTGCCCATGGGAGCTCTGAGGGGCAGCCAGGCTTCAGCACCCATAACCCAACATCCCTTCTCACCCTCTTGAGAATGCAGCAGAAGTAGGCAGGGATCGACCACTCATCTGTATGCTCCACCCCCAGGGTGGCATTTTAGCTTCCAAATCCTGGATTCTTTGTCTTCATTTTAGAAAAGTTGTTGATGTTTTAATGGACTATAATGTTCAACACCCACCACCACCACCACCACCACCACCACCACCACCACCACCACCATTACCTTTCCTGGCAGGGGACAGAAAAAACCTGTCATTTGTGAAAGAAAGAAAAAAAGTTTGCATTTGTTCACTTGTGTAATATTGTGTCCTGGGATGTACTGGGGAGGGAGGCAGACAAGTAGAAGCTAGCCTTCAGTAGTTATGTGGGCATCAGGGGCTAGTTCCACACAGGTGCGTATAGGACAGAGGCAGTCATGACTCCAGCTTTCCCCATCAGCCCCACTCAGTACCTATTTGGTCCTTGGTTTAATAAATACTGTAAAGAGTCTCTCCCTCACCCCCCATTGCACAATGCAAACATTGGGTAGACATATTTGTTTCCTAGCCTACCCATAGTTTGTTTGTTTTTTGTAATTAATTTGCTTAGTCTTTAGAAATGATAACAAGAAGAGAAACCACCATTAAGAACAACTAGACTCCAAATTAAGAGAGTTGCAAGACAGAATGGACCGTTCTATCTCGGGGAGAAAATCATATCACAGGGTAACCTCAAAGAAAAACGATAAACCTTAACACCACAATGAAAAAAGAGGACAAGCACAAATATTCAGCA
>NW_006921604.1:22249267-22254924 GCF_000298275.1 Orycteropus afer afer
GCATAGTAGATCATATGGTTGTCTGATTCAAAATGGCCAAAACCAGTCCATTTCAGCTCACTAATGCCTAGGATATCAGTCTTTATGCATTCCATTTCATTTTTGACAACTTCACATTTTCCTAGATTCATGCTTTGTACATTCCATGTTCCAAATATTAATGGATATTTGCCGCTGTTTCTCCTTAATTTGTGTGGTGCCATGTCAGCAAATGGAGGTCTTGAAAGCTTTACCTTATCCATGTGAGTAAGGCTGATTTTACTCTGATAATGTAGCTGTTTTCCAGTCCTACTTTGAGAGCTTTCTAAGCTAAGTGACTCATCTTCCTCCTCTGTATTGGACAATGTTTCTGGACTATTCATAAATTTGCACAATAATGTATCAGACAGTGTTTCTCTGCTATTCATAAGGTTTTCCCTGGCCCGTTCTTTGAGAAGTGGATGGCCTCCTCCTTCTTCCTAGTCTGTCTCAGTCTGCAAACCAGGCTGACACCTATGAACCATGTGCACCCCACTGGGTTTGAAACACCAGTGGCGCAGCCTCAAGACTCACAGCAACACGTCACCACATTGGACAAACCGATAGACAAGTTTGTCTCCCTTAGCTGTTGTAAACTCCTCCAGCCACCCTTACTTGCATCCCTGAGGCTGACTCCTTGATCTGTTCCAGTCCCCTTTGCCTTTTCTGTCCTCTCCCTGCTTCCTGCCTCACTGCTTGTGGGGCATGGCCTGGGTTCCCTGTCTTCACCTGGGTCCCTGCGGCTGACTCCTTGATCTGTTCCTATCCCCTTTGCCTTTTCTGTACTCTCCCTGCTTCCTGCCTTGCTGCCTGTTCTTATTTCCCTGGAATCCAAATGAGAATGATATCACTTTAAAATCCAAAATGGTTGCCAGTTGTAAACATTAAAAATGGCTTTACCCTTGGTCACTTTAAATATCCAAAATGGCCACCACTTATAAACATTCAAAATGGCTGCACCCTCGGTCACTTAAATATCCAAAATGGCCACCGCTTGTAAACATTCAAAATGGCTCTACCCTCAGCCACTTTAAATATCCAAAATGGCTGCCACATGTAAACAATCAAAATTGCTGTGCCTTCTGGACAAATAAGAAGGTCAGTGAAAAAAACAAGAAAACCTGCAATATCTGGTGATAGGGCAATAAGAGAAAAAAGGCAGAGAAAGAAAATAATGAAGAAAAATGGGAAAAATGCAAAAAGAAAAACAAGGAATGGGGTTAACCATGAGAAAAAAGAAGAAAAAAAATTTGCACCCAGGAACAGGGAAAAGAAAAAAGCTGAAAACTAGGACCTGGGAGGGGAATAATAGTAAAAAGGATAAAGTGTTGATAACAGTAATAGTTTTAAAACAGACAAAAGCAAGCAAACTAAAAACTAGAAATAAGAAAGAGAAAAGAAAAGAAAACAAATCAGGGGAGGGCAGAGCAGGGCACCCAGTCTCCATCCTTGAATCAAATGAGAATGAAAACACAACACACCAGAATATTTGGGACACAGCTAAAGCAGTGAGCAGAGGCCAACTTATAGCAATAAATGCACACATCTAAAAAGAAGAAAGAGCCATAATCAATACTCTAAACCAACATCTCCAACAATTAGAAAAAGAACAGCAAGAAAAGCCTAGGCACCAGAAGAAAGGAAATAATAAAGATTCAAGCAGAAATCAATGAAACAGGAAAAAGACAGTAGAAAAATCAATAAGACTAGAAGTTGGTTTTTTGATAAGATTAATAAAATTGACAAACTACTAACAAATGTAACAAAGGCAAAGAGCAAAAGAATACAAATAACATGAATAAAAAACAAAATGGGTGACATCACAACAGAACGAACTGAAATAAAAAAGATCATATCAAAATACTATGAAGAACTGTACTCCAATAAATCTGAAAATCTAAAAGAAATGGACAGATTTCTAGAAACACACCAGTTACCTAAACAAACACATACTGAGGTAGAAAAGTTGAACAGATCCATAACAAAAGAAGAAAATAAACAGGTCATAAAAAAATTACCAACAACAACAACAACAAAAAGTGGGGCTCATATCAGGTATGCAAGGATGGTTTAACATTAGAAAAACAACCAACATCATCCACCACATAAATAAAAAAGGAAAAGAACCACATGATCATATCAATTGATGTGGAAAACATATTTGATAAAACCAAAACCTACTCCTGATCAAAGCTCTCAGTAAAACAGGAATAGAAGGGACATTCCTCAACATAAGAAAGGGCATATATACAACACTAACAGCCAACATCGTTCTCAATGGAGAGAGACTGAAACCATTCTCCTTGCAAACAGGAAGCAGACAAGGATACCCTTTATCACCACTTCTACTCAACATTGTACTGGAAGTCCTAGCCAGGGCAATGAGGCAAGAAAGGGAAATCAAAGCATCCAAATGGGTAAAGAAGAAGTCAAACCATCCCTATTTGCTGATGTTATGATCCTGTGCCTAGAAAAACCAAGATACTTAGTCAACAATCTATTGGAACTAATTGAGAGATTTTAACATAGTGGCAGGATACAAGATCAACATCCAAAATTCAATTGGCTACCTCTACACCAGCAAAGAGATTACTGAAAAATAAAGGAAATCATTATAATTTACAATAGCTACCAAAAAAATAAAATACTTGGTAATAAATCTTACCAGGGACAAAAAAGACCTGTACAAAGAAAACTATAAAAGACTACTTCAAGATATCATAAGAGATCTATGTAAATGGAAGAGCATACTATGCTCATAGATAGGAAGATTGAACATTGTGAAAATGTCAAGTCTACCCAAAGCAATATATACATTCAATGCAATCCCAATACAGATTCCACCAACATTCTTTAAAGATATGGAAAAAACAATCACTACCTTTATATGGAAAGGAAGGAGACCTTGGATAAGTAAAGCACTATGAAGAAGAAGAACAAGGTAGGAGGTCTCACACTCCCAAATCTCAAAACCTACTATACAGCCACAGTAGTCAAAACTGCCTGGTATTGGTATAATGACAGACACATAGACCAATGGAATAGAATGAGAACCCAGAAATAGATCCACTGACTTATGGCCAGCTGATCTTTGGCAAAGGGCTGAAATCCATTAAATGGGAAAGAGATTGTCTGTTTACCAAATGGTGCTGGCAAAACTGGATATCCATTTGCAGAAAAATGAAACAAGATCTGTATATCAATCCATACACAAAAACTAACCCCGGATGGATCAGACTCAATTGTGAAATCTAAAGCTATAAAGTTCCTTAAGGATAAACAGGGGCAAATTTAGGGGCCCTAATATATGGAATAAATAGACTTTCGACTATAACCCAAAATGCACCAACAGCAGATGATAAACTATATGAATGGGACCTTCTAAAAATTAAATTTTTACCTGCTTCCAAGTACTTCTCCAGAAGAGTCAAAAGAGAGCCTACAGATTGGGAAAAAATATTCGACGATGACATATCTGACAAGGGGACTTATCTCTAGAATTTATAGAAAATTCCCAAATAATCCAATTAAGAAATGGGCAGAAGACATGAATAGACACTTCACCAAAGAGGATATTCAGGCAGCCAACAAACATATGAAAAAATGCTCATGATCATTAGCCATTGAGAGATCCAAATCAGAACAACTTGCCCTAGCACTTGTAGCAAAGTTCAGCAAAACAGAAAATACTAAATCTGGTGAGGATGTGGAGAGATTGGGACTCTCATACACTGCTGGTGGGACTGTAAAATGGTACAACCACTGTGGAAAGCAGTATGGGTATTCTTTAAAAAGTTGGAATAAAAAATATCATTTCACCCAGCCATTCCATTACTAGGTATATGTTTTAAAGGTGTGAGAGCCAGGACAAAAACAGATATATGCACACCCATGTTCATCTCAGCACTATTTACAATAGCCAAAAAATGGAAACAACCTAGGTGCCAATCAACAGAAGAACGGATAAGCAAACTATGGTACATACACACAATGGAATACTATGCAACCCTAAAGAATAATGTAGAGTCTGCAAAACACCACATAATGTGGATAAACTTGGAGGACTTTGTGCTGAGTGAAATAAGTCAATCACAGAAGGACAAATATTGTATTAATCTGTTATTGTAAAAAGTCAAGGAAAGGTTTTTATATGGAAGGAACTTTTCTTTGTTGGTTACCAGGGGTGAGAGGGAACACTATTAGATAGGTAGAGATAACTACTGGTTTGGGTGAAGAGAAGGGCAATGTAACAAACGTGAGTGATCATCATGGTGGCATTGAGGAAGAGGAAGACAGAGAGAGGTGCATGGGAGGTACAAAGATGAACCCTTTTGCACATACAGTATTGCATTGTCAGTGAAGGCAAACATGGGTACATGGGTGGATAAATGGGTGGACAGGCTGAGCTATTAGGTATGTCTACGAACTGGGGAGTGCACCCAAGACCATGTATAGGGTTGGCATACAATGGTTCTGTAAGTGTATTTGTATAGTCTGAAAGAATTCCCAGATGTATAGTAGAGCTGATGAGGAACAAGTTTGTAGTCACTTCTTGGTCACAGCCAGCTACCAAGAGGGAGTGAGTAGTTGAACCCATGGGCTCGGGACCATAGTCACAGGGGACATCAAGCTCAACTGGCATAACATACTACACAAAAACGTTGTTCCATATTCTACTTTGCTGAATAGTGACTGGGATCTTAAAAGCTTTCAAGTGGCCATCTGGATTCAACGATGGGTCTCTCCTTGTCCAGAGCAAAGAAAAATAAAGAAAACCACAGATGCATGGAAACAATTATTCCAAGTGACTGGTATACCATGCGATTTTCAGCCTATATGACTATGAGACCTGAAGAACTAGATGGTGCCTGGCTATCACTGTTAATCATTTGGAGGGGGATCTATGTAGGAGATCCTGGATAGAGTGAGAGAAGGATGAACAAAACTCAAAATGATTAAAAAAACAACAAACAAAAAGGGGGACCAGTTCTGCTCATCTGATAGAGGGCAATGGAACCACTGAGACAGTGAGACAGCCCCTAGCTGTCATTCAGATGTGGAATTGAACCCACTCTTGTGTATTCCAGACAAACAAAAGACAGGCATCTGAGCTGAGCATTTACATTAGGTAGATACACTCCTTAGAGAGAACAATCATGGGAGAATAGAAGGGCTGTGTATGCACAGGGAGAGAGCTTGGTGGGCAGGAGTGCATGGGAAGGATGAACACAGGGAAGAGATAACTATGGGGAGGAAGTGAAAGGGAAGCTGATGCATTGTGGGAAATAGCAGTCAGTGTCATGACACAAAGTGTATGTGAGCTTCTGGATATCCTGCTGCTCCTGAGGTCCCTGAGGCCACTTAGCTTACAGACTAAAACAGACTAGGAAGAAGGAGGAGGCCATCCACTTCTCAAAAATGGCCAAGGAAAACCTTATGAATAGCAGAGAAACACTGTCTGATATATGAGTAGGCAACTTGACGAATAGCTTGGAAACATTGTCCGAAACAGTGCAGGAAGGCTAGCTCCTTGGCTCTGAAGTCACTAAAATAAGTCAATAAAATAAAAAAGAGCTGCCTCATCAGAGTAGAACCAACCTTAATGATATGGATAAAGTCTTTCAGGACCTCCATGGGCT
>NW_006921604.1:22255069-22262362 GCF_000298275.1 Orycteropus afer afer
AGTGAGCTGAAGTGGACTGGTTTTGGCCATTTTGAATCAGAAAACCATATGATCTACTAGGCCAGGAATTACAAATTGAAGAGGAATGGTGTGGCATTCATCATCACAAAAGATGTTTCAAGATCTGTCCTGAAGTACAATGTTGTCAGTGATAGGATAATATCCATATCCTACAAGGAAGACCAATTAATATGACTATTATTCAAATTTATGCACTAACCACCAAAGTGAAAGATGAGGAAATTGAAGATGTTTATCAACTTCTGTAGTCTGAAATTGACCTATCACTGGTGACTGGAATGCAAAAGTTGGAAACAAAGAAGAATCACTGGTACTTGGAAAATTTGGCGTTGGTGACAGAAATAATGCTGGAGATCGCAAGACCAATGACTTCTCATTACAAATACCTTTTATCAACAACACAGATGGTGGCTATACACGTGGACTTTGCCAGATGGACTACACAGGAATCAGATTGACTACATCTGTGGCAAGAGCCAATGGAAAAGCTCAATATCTTCATCCAAAATGAGGCCAGTAGCTGATTGTGGAACAGACCATCAACTGCTCATATGCAAGTCCAACTTGAAGTTGAAGACAAATAAAACAAGTCCATAGAAGCCCAAATACAATCTTCAATATATTCCTCCTGAATTAGTGACCATCTAAAGAATAGATTTGATGCATTGAACACCAATGACCGAAAACCAGAAGAATTGTGGGACGACATCAAGAGCATCATCCATGAAGAAAACAAGAGGTCATTAAAAATATGAGAAAGAAATAAAATACCAAAATGGATGACAGAAGGGACTCTGAACCTTGCCCTTGAGTGAAGAGTAGCTATAGCAAATGGAAGACATGACAAGATAAAAGAAATGAACAGAAGATTTCAAAGAGCAGCTTGAGAAGACAAAGCCAGTTACTATAATGAAATTACTATAATGAAATGTGCAAAGGCCTGGAGTTAGAAAACCAAAAGGGGGGAACATGCTCAACATTTCTCAAGCTGAAAGAACTGAGGAAAAAATTTAAGCCTTGAGTTGCAGTATTAAAAGTTTCTATGGGCAAAATATTGAATGATGCAGGAAACATCAAAAAGAAGATAAAAGGAATATACAGAGTCACTGTAACAAAAAGAACTGGTCGATCTTCATCCATTTCAGGAGGTGCCATATGTTCAAGAACCAATGGTATTGAGGGAAGAGGTTGAAGCTGTACTGATGGAATTGGCAAGGAACAAGTCTCTGGGAGTTGACGGAATACCCACTGAGATGTTTTAACATATGGATGCCTCGCTGGAGGCACTCACTCAGTTATGCCAAGAGATTTGGAAGACAGCTACCTGGCCAACTGACTGGAAGAGATCCATATTTCTACCCATTCCAAAGAAAGGTGATCCCAAATCCACAGAATGTGGATATTATCGAACAATATCATTAATATCACAGGCAAGTAAAATTATACTGAAGATAATTCAAAAACGGGTGACAGAGAACTTGCAGGGGTGTAGGCTGGATTCAGAAGAGGACGTGGAAGGAAGGATACCATTGCTGATGTCAGATGGATCTTGGCTCAAAGTAAAGAATACCACAAAGATGTTTACTTGTGTTTTGTTGACTATACAAAATCATTTGATTGTGCGAATCATAACAAATTGTGGATAATATTGAGAAGAATGGCAATTCCAGAACACTTAATTGTACTCATGAGGAACCTGCACATAGACCAGGAGGTTGTTGTTCAAACAGAAAAAGGGAACACTGCATGATTAAAGTCAAGGAGGGAGTGTTTCAGGTTTGTATCCTTTTACCATAATTATTCAATCTTAATGCTGAGCAAAATAATCCTAGAAACTGGACTATATGAAGAAGAACATGGCATCAGGATTGGAGGAAGAATCATTAACAACCTGCGATACGCTGAAGACACAATTTTTCTTGCTGAAAGTGAGGATGACTTGAAGTACTTACTGATGAAGATTGAATAATACAGTTTGCAGTATGGATTACATCTCAATATAAAGAAAACAAAAATTCTCACTGTTGGTCCTATAAGCAGCATTATGATAAATGGAGAAAAGATTGAAATTGTCAAAGACTTCATCTTGCTTGGTTCTATCGTCGATGCCCATGGAAGCAGCAATCAGGACATCAGCTGACATACAGCACTGGGCAAATGGGCTGCAAAGGACTCCTTTCAAGTGCTGGAGAGCAAAGATGTCTCCTTGAGGACTAATGTGTCCCTGACACAAGCTGTGGTATTTTCAATCACCTCATATGCATGTGAGAGCTGAACAATGAATAAGGAAGACCAAAGAAGCATTGATGCTTTTGAGATGTGGTGTTGGTGAAGAATGCTGAAAGTACCATGGACTTCTAAAAGAACTAATAGGTCTGTCCTGGAGGAAGTGCAGTCAGAATGCTCCTTGGAGGCAAGAATGGCCAGACTTCATCTCACCTATTGTAGTCATGCTGTCAGAAGGGACCATTCTCTGGAGAAGGATGTCATGCTTGGTAAGGTGGAGGGTCAATAAAAGATGGGCCCTCAACAAGGTGGATTGACATGGTGGTGGTGGCGATGGGCTCAAGTATAGCAAGAATTCTAGAGCTGGCTCAGGATGGGTCGGTGTTTCATTCTGCTGTGCATAGGGTCACTATGAGTAGGAAATGACTTGATGACACTTAACAACAACAACAACATTTTTTTCCCCCATGATTACATCCAGATAATGCACTTTTTTGTGTGTGGGGGGTGGTGGTGATGTGCAGGAACATCACAGAAGGGTTATGTACTTTTCAGTATATCCCCTCAAATGGCACACTATGCTTATTTGTTCTATTAGTTGTGACATTGATTACTTGGGCAAAGTGGTATATGATAGTTTTCCCCACTGTGGAAATACTGCTTTTCCCTTGTAATTAATAAGCAGTGTGTGTGGAGATATTTTGAGACCATATAAAAACTTGTTTGTCCTCAAACTTTCACTCACTAGTTTCAGCACCCATTCATTATTCTTGCTGGCAGCAATAGTGATTTTCTAGTTTTTCTAGTTTCATCATTCCCCTACAGTTAATAGTTGGCATTTTACTGTAAGGAAGAGCTTGTATTTCTCTTACATTTGTGTATTTCATAACAAGTTTTTTTTTAATGATTTATTTTATTTTTGTCGTTGTTGAGAATATCCACAGAAAAAATGCACCAATTCAACAATTTCTACACATACATTTTGTTGTTGTTGTTGTTGTTATGTGCCGTCGAGTCGGCGCCGACTCATAGCGACCCCTCCTTGGGTTTCCGAGGCAGTATCACTACGGAAGTAGGATTGCCCAACACATACATTTTAGTAACATTAATTACATTCTTTGAGTTGTACAATCTCTCTCATCCTCCTTTTCTAAGTTGTTCCTCCTCCATTAACATAAACTCACTGCCCCTTAAGTTTCCTATTGGTCTTTAAGTTGCTATTGTCAATTTGATCCGTGCAAATATTTTTGTCACTCTCATTCTCCACGTGGAGTAAACTGAAAGGTTACAGAGAAAAGAAGTGAGTTGCTCTGGGTCACACAACTAATAATTATAAGTAATGTAGGCAAGGTAACTCTGAAACTATTTACTCAGATATAAAATGAAAATAATAATCATAAGTCATCATAAGTCATAGACTTGTTCAGAGGATTAAAAGTGATAATGATTTGAAAGTGCCTACTGTACATATGTTGTTGTTGTTGTTATGTTTAATCAATAGTAGCTGTTATTATAAGCTCTGGTAGTGCAGTGGCTAAAGCATTTGGCTGCTAACAAAAGGTTGATGGTTCAAATCCACCAGCTGCTCCAAAGGAGAAAGATCAGACAGTCTTTGTCTGTAAAGATTTATAACCTTGGAAACCCTGTGGGGAAGTTCTACTTTGTCCTAAAGGGTCACTATGAGTTGAAATGGACTTAAGGCTTGGGTTTGGTTATTATAAGGGATGACACTATGACCATTTTGTATATAAGAAAATCTGGTTTAGAGAAGGTAAGATATACATATATAAGACTATTGGCTACTGTTATGGTAGCCAATAACCGCCCCCCCCCACTTCCTCCAAAAAGTTATGTTAAACTCTCCGCCCCTGTCTATACTTGTGAATGTGATCTTGTTTGGAAATAAAGTTTTCATCCTTGTGTTAATTAGATCATGTCCAAGTAGGGTGGGTCCTTAATAGAATCAATTCTGAATTATACAAAGAACAGAATAGGCACAGTGACCCCACAGGGGGAAGAAACCATGTGAAGACAAAAGCTGGCAGATGAAAGTTTAGGCACACCAAGGATTGCTGCAGACTACTGTGGTTGTTGTTGTTATGTGCCATCAAGTCGGACCCGACTCATAGTGACCCCTCTTTGGGTTTCCAAGGCAGTATCACTATGGAAGTAGATTGCCAAACCTTCCTTCTGAAGAGTGTCTGGTAGGTTTGAACCACCAGCCTTCAGGTTAGCAGTCAAGTGCCTTAGGCACTATCCTACCAGAGCTCCTCTGCAGACTACTAGAGCCTGAATAGACCAAGAAGGACTTCCCACTAAAGCCACATCCTGAATTCGGACTTCTAACCTCCTAAAAATACATTTCTGTTCTTTAAAGCCACCCACTCGTGGTATTTTTGTTAAGGCAGATAACTAAGACAGCTACTGAAGAAGTGTCATGTTAGCTTTCTGCCGGGTTCAGTTCTAGGATCAACAGACACAGAGATTAATGACAGATTGTCTTAGTTCTTTAGAACTACTGTAACAGAAATACCACGTGTAGGTGGCTTTAACAAACAGAAATTTATTTTCTAACAGTTTAGGAGGTTAGAAGCCTAAATTCAGGACTTCCGTTCTTAGGCAAATCTTTCTCTCTGTTGGCTCTGAGGGAAGGTCCCTGTTTCTTTTCAGCTTGTTTTTTGGTTCCTTGGAGATAGGTAGTGAAGCGCCTAAGGCATTTGACTGTGAACCAGAAGGTTGGTGGTTCAAACCCACCAGCCAGTCTGCAGAAGGAAAATGGGCCAATCTACTTCCATAATGATTTACAGCCTTGGGAACCTGATGGGGGTCACTGTGAATCGGAATCAACTTGATGGCAGTGGGTTTGATTCTTTTGGTTTGGAGATAGACCTGTCATCTTCTTTTCCCTGCTTCCTTGCTTAGTCTGCTCTTTTTTGTATCTCAAAAGATATTGACTCAAAACCCTCCCTACAGTAATACTGCCTCATTAACATAAAAAGAAAACACATTCTCAAATGGGATTTCAATCACAGGATTAAGGGTTAAGTTTACAATATATATTTTTTGGGGGCACAATTCAATCCATAACACAAACCAAAAAGGTGCTTCCTTTCATTATCTTACATTTTGTTCTAGGAAGATTGATAAAGAAGTTACCAGAAAAACACTTAATTCCATTCCACATTCTTGGGAGGATTTGGAGATAAACTGAATAATTTTCATTTAAAAAAATAGTCCTAAGGGAACAAATACTCCATATATGATGTTTCTTTGATTACTTTTTCAAGGGCCTCTCCCTAACAAACTAGCAATATAGTTAAATAAAACTCACCTCAACTGCTGGAAAATTCCTCTGTTGATTAACCCTTTGATTTGTTATCCATCTCTCACAAAACACTCATCATTTTAAGGTGGAGCAGCCTGCACTGAGACACAATTATAGCTGAGTTAAAAACACCTGCCCATTTCAGAAGCCTAAATCCTACAGCAATTTAATTTTTTTTTCCAGTCAATGATAGAAATGGTTATAAAATATCTTTAGTTATAGGAACTAATGGATAGTAATGACACTAATTTAAGAGACATCAAAAGCATGAATATAAAGTGGAAACTTTGGACTAAATTAAAAAAAAAAAACAAACCCTACAAAGTAGCTTTTTAAAAGAATTACTAAGTTGTATGTTTTTTTCCCAATTCAGTTCAAATTATTCTCCCCAAAATATTAGCATCCAGTCTGATGCAGTTTAAAATCAATACATGCTTCCTAAGAGTATTTTTACATGATTAGGATTGATTGTAATCTGTATTTTAAATACAGTAATAGCACAATTTAGATAGACATAACTTTTTAAATTCAAAAATCAAAAGTTTACAAAAAAGCGTAAAAGTTTTTTAAAAAATCAACAAAAGCAAACTTTATTATATATTACCAAACCTGCTGCCCTTGATTTGACTCCATTTCGTAGTGACCCTATGTTGTTGTTGTTGTTGTTTGACCCTATAGGACAGAGTAGAACTGCTCCATAGGGTTTCTTTTTCTCATGGAATGGCTGGTGAGTTCAAACTGCCAACCTTTGGTTAGCACCTGAATGCTTTAACCACTATGCACCAGAGTGCCTTTATTTTAATACATACAAGAAATAATTTTTAAATTTTTGAGCGAGTTGGCTAAGGGGAAACAATTATCCTGTGGCAGGTAAAAATATCAGAGGGACAAAATTGATCTCTTCTGCCCTTTTAGTCCAGTTCTATGTACACTGGTAGTATTGATGAGAAATAATGAATAATTTGTTCTTCTGAAAAGGTCAGCATTTTTTAAAATTTAGCTTTTTTTTCTTTTTTCACTTGGGTTCTGGAGGATATTTGTCTAATATCTATTAAATCAAAATCATATATACATATTCATATTTTTTCTGAGAACAATATTTATAGCACTATTGAAGAACTAGTTCAAAGATGTTAGTATAGATTGTCCTCTTGAAAATAGGTCATATTCTGACTTTCTAAATTAGAGATCTCTCCAAAAAACAAAACAAAAATTTTGCCAACGAGTCAATTCTGATTCATAGGGACCCTGTAGGACAGAGTAAAACTGCCCCATAGAGTGTGCAAGACTGTAAATCTTTACGAAAGCAGACTGCTACATTTTTCTCTTGCAAAGTGGTTGGTGGGTTCAGACATAACTGTCAGCAGTGGAGTGTTTAACTACTGTGCCACAAGGATTTTTTATTTTTATAAGAATGCTATGTAATATTTGCTTTGCCACTCTTATTCTCATGTAAATGTATAGTGGAGTTTTCTAGAGGTAACATGGCATGATACTGCAACAGATAGAAGCACCTATGAGAATCCATCTGCCTTCTTTTAAGCCAGGCATTAAAGAGATTTACAAAAATGTAAAGCAATATCACTTTCCATCACTGATTTTTAAATAACTGCACTAATTCCTACAAACCAGTCAGCCACAGGGACCCAGGTGGGGGTGATACAAGAGGTCTCCAACAGCAAGACAAACTTGTCTGTCGGTTTGTCCTACTGTGGTGACAC
>NW_006921604.1:22265652-22267570 GCF_000298275.1 Orycteropus afer afer
ACTTCCGTAGTGATACTGCCTCGGAAACCCAAGGAGGGGTCGCTATGAGTCGGGGCCGACTCGACGGCACATAACAACAACAACAACAACAAATGTAATGTAATGCAATCACCTTCTAAATATTGCATTTCAGTTGAAAAGGGAGTTTCCTTAGGGTGTAGTCTATCTCCAGATTATAAATGCTTTGATAGAACTCTCTCTCTCTGTTTTCACTCTGTGCCCTTTCTGTCACCCAATCCATAGATCTTGAGCAAGCCTGCAGAACTCTTAAACCTGTTGCATGATCTATGGATTTTGGGCTTGTTTGTCCCCACAATCACGTGAGTCAAACTGCTGAAGTAAATCTCTCTTTCTCTCTATGTGTGTGTATGTATGTGCATGTATATGTGTGTGTATATATATGTATAGGAGCTCTGGTAGCATAGTGGCTAAGGCACTTGACTGCTAACCAGAAGGCTGGCAGCTCAAACCCAACAGCCACTTCTCGGAAGGAAGATGGGGCAATCTACTTCCATAGTGATACTGCCTCAGAAACCCAAGGAGGGGTCGCTATGAGTTGGGTTTGACTCGATGGCACATAACAACAATATATATGTTTATACACTCATTCCTCACTTACTGACATGATTAAAGACCAGATCATTATGTGAAAATTGATGTTATGCAGAAATGGAGAATGACCACATCAGATCGTGAAATAAAGGAAGAGAACATCATTATATAAATGTCAAATTATATCATTACATAACTGCCAAACCTCTGGAATCCATGGCCCCGCCAAATTGACATATAATGTTAATCATAACTGTCAATGTTACTCTTGTTTTGTACCTTGGCATCTGTTACTGTCAGACATACATTGTTAATGTGCAAAATAGCATATTTTTTTCTACTGTTTTAAAGGCAAAATGTCAGATAACGAGGTAGTTGGTAAGTGAGGAGTAGTGGTATATATCTCAAGGAATTAGCTCATGTGATTGTGGGGACTGGCTACTTCTAAATCCATGTGTATCATTCACTAGTTCTATTTCATTATAGACCCCTAACTGAGACACTATGCAAATAAAGGTCCTTAACAGTTAAGAGTAGAAAAGAGTCTTGAGGTTAAAAAATGTTTGAGAAGCAGCATGTTAGAGGGCTGGAGCACATTTTATCATGAAAATGTTATCTATATGAAGAGGAAGCTCCCTGGGTAGCTGATAATAACCTGAGCTTCATCATGTCCCTTTCTTTCTCAGTAATTGCCACTTGCTTTTAGAGCAATGTCTAAAGACTTTACCATCAGTCCTTATTTTGTTGATGGCCATTACATGTTCTCACTTCTGGGAAAACATTAGTGAAAAATACAATAAAAGATCCCAGCCTTCAACGAGTTTACATTCTGGTGCTGGGTGGACATGGGGATATTGGGAGGAGAGGAAATAGCAAATAGCAAATATATTAGATGTTATTTATGTATTGACTCTGACATAGAAATGGATACTTTTAAAATATAATTAAATGATTTCTTTGGTGTGTCTTCCCTTGTTTGAATCAGGAAAAGGAGGAATAGTGTTATGGACAGAATTGTGTCCCCAAAAAAGATATGTTGGAGCTCTAATCCCTGGTGCCTGTGAATGGGATCTTGTTTGGTGATAGAGTGTTTGAAGATGTCAGTTAAATTAATATGAAGTCATAGTGGAGTACAATAAGTCTTGATCCAATCTGAGTGCTGTCCTTATAAAAGAGGGGAAGAGAGACAGAGTGACAGAGGAAGAAAGGCCATGGCAAGATGCGTCTCAACTAAAGGAATACCTAAGCTACCAAAAGCTGGGTGTGGTGTAGTAAATTACTTAGTGTGGCTTTTCTACCCATAAGTCTTTGTAAACTCCAAGGTGGGATTTTGTATGAGCAACTGAGCAGCCCCTGATTGCTGAAG
>NW_006921604.1:22267982-22286438 GCF_000298275.1 Orycteropus afer afer
CGAACCCAGGAGAGAGGTGGTGGGTGCCTTGGGAGGAACGGTTGGTGAAAGGGCTGGAGGGAGGCAGCATGTCTGGCCTTGCAGTAATAGGCCTTGGGTTACTGCTGGTAATCCTGCCTTCCCCTTGTAGGGTTAGAGGAGGTCAGAACATGTGGCCTCCTTGCCGTTTTTGCACTGGGAGAGAGTTCCCTTCAAGATTTTGGAGAAATCATGGTCCTGCCAAATCTCTGAAATTGAACTTTTAGTCTCTCTACCCTTGAAACAAGAAATTTCTGTTCTTAAACACTACTCAGTTTGTGGTATTTTGTTATGGGAGTCCTAGGAAATTAATACCTATGCTAACCCTAACATGTTGCCATCAATTCTGACTCATAGCAATCTGTAGGACAGAGTAGAATTGCCCTATAGAGTTTCCAAGGATAGTGCCTAAGGCATTTGACAGCTAATCAGAAGGCTGGCAGTTCAAACCCACCAGTGACTCCTCAGAAGGAAGACTGGGCAATTTACTTCCATAGAGATACTGCCTCGGAAACCCAAGGAGGGGTTGCTATGAGTTGGAATCGACGATTTGATGGCAGCGAGGTTTTTTTTTTTTTTCCAGTCTTTATGGGAGCACACTGCTACATCTTTCTCCCACAAATTGGTTGGTGGTTCACACTTCCAAACTTTTTGGTTAACAGTAAAGCACTTAACCACAGCCCATACCATCAGTATACCTTAAAACTTACACAAATGGTATCTATTTGTTTAGTGTTCTGTAAATATTTGTTAGATGAATGTCCAGGGAACTATGTTAACTCTGCTTCCACTTCACTTCCCCTTCTCTCTTCAGCCAGCCACAGTATGGTGTCCACCTAACTGTGCTGTCCTCCTTCTGCTAAAAATCTGGCAAATTTTTCTGTCATTCATTTCTCTCAAACGGAGGCTTTCCTCAGCAGTGGATGTTTGTCTTTTGCATTCATCATCAGGAAGCCAGCCACCACATATAAGATTATGTCTTTCAAATCTGGGGCACCAGCTGATCTTCCCAGCACTGGACCCAGGTGTATGCATTGGTCTGCAGGATGTCTAGCTGATGATATATAGACATCTATAACTTCTTATGCCTAAAATCAAAGTCATTCTACAATCTCTGTTATTAACACGTACAAAGCAGCTCAGTCAGTTGCCATCTTTGCTCTAGGTGACACTGCCAGTTTTCTATTCAAGTCAAAAATCTCACACACAAGAGATGTGGTTGCAATACAATGCATGTGCTCCACTAGCCATAACTGAATGGTTTCAAAGATGTTCAAGGCCCTGGTTTTTAATGGGCAGTTTTTGCAATCTTGAAGGAAGATGGATGATAATTGTATTACTCTTATGAAAATCTAGTCTAGGGTATGTTTGCCAAGGGGCATAGCTTTAATTTAGCAAGGTTTGACTTGAAAACAAAATCTGAAAATATCCTACAATGTATATGCTTGGGCCTCTGAAACTTCAAAGGTAGCAATGTTTTAGGCAATCAGCACTAAATATGTTTTGACATTTACAGAAAAATGAAACACTGATATATATCAGCAGAAGAGTTAAAGATGAATTTGCATTTAGACTAAAACTGAACTTCAGTTTGTCATTATCACATATGAATACTAGTGAAAAGAATTCTGATTCCCTCCATGAAAACTGCCTCAATTGCCATGAAACCAGAACTGAATGATGCACAATTATTATTACCAAACATTTTGATCAATGATTCTATAAAAGACTTCTGATCAAATGAGGAGAAAATGCAGTACTGAATTTAAAATTTTCAATGGAATTTAGACTTTCTGGATCCACTGAGGCTGGCTGATCCCTTGACATTATTGTCCTGAGATAAGCTTTACACTTTTAAGCAAAACTATCCCCTAGAGTCTTCTTTGAACCAAGAAATAGCTTATTTCACTTTAGTAAAATATGTCTGCTTTGAGTATTGTGCTCTTTTAAAGAATTTTCTTTGTGAAGTCAATTTGACAATGACAATCAGAAAGATTGAACGGGAAGCTTAGGGGTTAGTGAGTTTAAATAATGGTGCTGGAATAATGGAATAACAGTGGAACAGAACAGCAAGAATGGTAGCAGAACTTGAAGAATGTAACCAATGTCACTGAATTGTACATGCAGAAATTATTGAAATGATATATTTTTGGTTATGCATATTTTCACTAGAATAAAAAAAAAGCAGTCAGAGTATAGCTTTGCTAATGACATTGTGAGTCTGAGAGCTCTAGTAGCCTCCAGGAAAATCTTTAACCAGAAACCTTTTAGTGTCAGCATTACTAACAGAACTTTTGAACTCTTTAGGACCTTTATCTGCCCTCCAGTCTCAGCAGGTATCAAGGAACTTCCTCTGAACTCAGCACGCATCACAAAAGCCATCCGGATTCAGCACGTATCGGAGATTTGCTCGACTCCTGAAAGTCTCCCACATACCAGACCCGCATCCTCCCTAGATAATATTTTCCTAAATGAACTTTGGAGCCAGGGGGTTTCTTTACGTCCCCCAACATCTTAGATCACTGCCCTATATCCCTTAGCAACAACCAATCATCTGTACCCTCTTGCCCTGGTGCTGCCCCTCCCCATATTGTTCCATAAATTTGTGAGAATACTGGGGCATGGGGTCTTTTGCTTAAGCCACTGACCCGGTAAGGGCAAAGACCCTAACTTAAGTTAGCTAATAAACTTTCCTATTGCATTTGCATTGTCGTGTGTTAGCATATTCCTCTCCGAGCATCTCCTTCATAACCTGGGCACAACAACATGATCTTCTACGAGTAACTAAACTGGGAAGCTTAGTCAAAGTTACCTCAAAATATCCCATTTACCTCAAATAATTTAAATCATTTAAATTCTACATATTTCCAAAACATTGAAATATTCCTTCCCACTCCTATTGCTTAGGCCATTTTTTAATAATCTCCCACTGAAACTATTATCAGTAGTCCCCTACAACATATTCAAGTTTTGACAAACTGCACTTACAATCATACTTTTGTTGTTGTTGTTGTTGTTGGTACATTTTATCATTTGTAATATGAGCTACATACAGTGTTACAGTGCATAATTTGCTAGTGTTATCCTTCTCAAATGTCACTCCCAGATGTTCAGTATTACTATTTATTTTTCAAAACACTGTCATATAGCAGAGAAAAATAATGCTGAAGAAGAAAGAAATGATGAGGAAAAGGAAAGAGAGACATGGTCATAAAATTTTACAGTGAAAGGATTAGCTGAAATTTTTAAAAAATTAAATTAGAGGCTTCAGTTGCTTAAAAACATGGACCCAAATGCTGATCACTTTGCTACAGTCAATAGGCAGATTTGGGAAGTAGCGAGATGTTATTGCAAAATATCTGAAGAAAAAAAGAAAAGGACCATACAGGCAACTTCAGTATTTCTGACTAGAAACACCGTTCCCATTCTTAAGGATAATCTAGAGGATCCTGAACCTTCTACAAGTGGGATTATTACTACAACTGACAAAATGCTGTTGCCCTACTCTTCTTCATGATTAGAGTAAATTTTTGTGATTTGCAAATTTCTTATGTATATTAAAATATATTTGTAAGCTTATATGTAATGTTTCCAACCACCAAGGACAAATAGAAATCAGATTTATGAAGATACTGATAATAAAAGCCAAAATAAGTGAAAACTAAAAGCAAAATGAGATATTTGACTTATGTCAGAACAGTCCTTGGAATGGAATCTCGTCATAAATCAAGAATTTGCCTGTCTGTAATGTGGTCTCCTTATATCTAATTTCTCCCCAATTCAATTAATCTGTTTTAGTTTCCTAGTGCTGCTGTAACACAAGTAGCACAAGTGGGTGGTCTTAAAGACAGAAGAAAAAGAAATTTACTTTCTCATAGTCTAGGAAGCTAGAAGTCTAAATTCAGGGTATGGCTTAAGGGGGAAGTCCTTCTTTGTCTATTTCAGCTCTAGTAGTTGACAATACTTGGAGGTCCTGGACTTGTAGATTCATTTGCCTTCTATATCTGTATTCATTTCTGTGTCCATGCTGTTATTAATATAACTCAGAAGTGATTAGGCTACACCCTATTTTTATTGCAACATTATTCCCAATAGCAAAAAGATGGAAATAACCTAAGTTTCCATTAATAGAGGAATGAATAAGCAAATTGTGGTACATATGTACAAAGGAATACTGCACAACTATAAAGTCTGCAAAACATCTTATAAATGGATGAATCTGTTGGACATTATGTTGAGTGAAATAAGTCAATCAGAAAAGGACAACTATTGTATAGTTTTACTTATATAAAAAGTCAAGAATAGGTATATACACAGAAGGCAATGTTTTTCAATGGTTACCATGGATGAGAGAAAGAGAGAGGGGAAATCACTTTCTAGAGAGTAGACATTAGTTATCTTTGGTGATGGGAAGCCAATACCCAATATGACTGAAGTGTAAACAATTTGACCAAGGTAAATAAAGACAAGAAGTATACAAGAATAAGGGCAATTTCGTTAAATGCTATGACACATGCAATTTTGAAACAAAAGTGGCAAAAACGAAAAAATTATGTGTATGTGTTATTGTTACATAGGTCCATATGTATGAATACATGTGTGGTTATTGTTGTTTTGACTCCTCATGTACAAAAGAATGAAACACTGCCTGGTCCTGTACCATATTAACAATCATTACTATACTTGAGCCCATTGTTGAATCTACTGTGTCAATCCATCTAGTTGAAGGTCTTCCTCTTTTTCATTGACAAGCTACTTTACCACGTGTGATGTCTTTCTCCAAGGACTGGTCCTTCCTGATAACATGTCCAAAGTATGAGAGGGTAACTCTTGCCATCCTCACTTCTAAGGAGTATACCGGCTTTACTTCCTCCAAGACATTTCTGTTTGCTCTTCTAGCAGTCCATGGTAAATCCAATATTCTTGGCCAACACCATAATTCAAATGTATTAATTCTTCTGCAGTGTTCCATATTCATTGTCCAGATCTCACATGCATATGAGGCTATTAGAAAGACCATGGCTTTGGTCAGACATCCCTTAGTCACATCTTGTTTTTTTTTTTAACACTTTAAAGTGGTTTTTTGCAGCAGATTTGCTTAATGCAAAACATCATTTGATTTCTTGACTGTTGCTTCCATGTGTGTTGACTGAGGATCCAAGTAAAATGAAATCCCTAACAACTTCAAACTTTTCTCCATTTATCATGATATTGCTTATGAGTTAATTTGTGAGGATATTTGTTTTCTTGGGAGGCAGGACCCCCCCCCACCCTTAGAGGCAGGAAAGGGAGGGAGCACTGGGGGGAGGACAGAGAGGTTCTCAACAGCTAAAGAGACAAACTTGTCTGTCAGTTTGTCATCCTGTGGGGCTTGCATGTTGCTGTGAGTCTTGAGGCTGTGCCACCAGTGTTTCAAATGCCAACAGGGTTGCACATGGTGTAAATGTTTCAACACAGCTTACAAATTGAGAAAGACTAGGAAGAAAGAAGAGGCCATCCACTTCTCAAAAAATTGGCCAGGGAAAACCTTATGAATAGCAGAGAAACACTGTCTGATACATTACTGGGCAACTTTACGAATAGCCTGGAAACACTGTGCAACACAGTGTAGGAAGATGAGCCCCTTGGGTCAGAAAGCATTCAAAATAAAAGTGAAAGAGCTGCCTCATCAGAGTAGAACCAATTTTAATGGTATGGATAAAGTAAATCTTTTAGGACCTCCATTGGCTGATGTGGCATGACTCAAATTGAGGAGAAACAGTTGCAAACATCCATTAATAATTGGAACATGGAATGTATAAAGTATGGCTCTAGGAAAATTGGAAGTTGTAAAAATTGAAATGGAATGCAGAAAGATTGATATCCTAGGCATTAGTGAGCTGAAATGGATCGGTTTTGGCATTTTGAATCAGACAGCCATATGATCTACTATGCTGGGAATGAAAATTTGAAGAGGAATGGCATGGTATTCATCATCAGAAAGGATATTTCAATATTTGTCCTGAAGTACAATGCTGTCAGTGATAGGATAAGACCCATGTCCATAGAAGGAAAACCTGTTAATAGGACTGTTATTCACATTTTTGCACCAACCACCAAAGCCAAAGATGAGGAAATGGAAGATATTTTATCAACTTCTGCAGTCTGAAATTAACCAAATGTGCAATCAAGATGTACTGCTTATCACTGGTAATTGGAATGCAAAAGGTGGAAACAAAGAAGAATCACCAGTAGTTGGAAAATTTGGCCTTGGTGACAGAAATAACATTGGAGATTGCATGATAGAATTTTGCAAGACCAATGACTTATTCATTGCAAATACCTTTTTTCAACAACATAAATTTTGGCTATATACATGGACTTTGGCAGATGTGTAAAGAGGCGATGGAAAAGCTCAATATCTTCAGCCAAAACCAGGGCAGGAGCTCATTGTGGAATAAACCATCAACTGCTCATATGCATGTTCAACTTGAAGTTGAAGACAATTAAACCAAGTCCACAAGAGCCAAATTATGACCTTGAATACATCCTTCTTGAATTTAGAGACCATCTAAAGAATAGATTTGATGCATTGAACATCAATGACTGAAAACCAGATGAATTGTGAGATGACATCAAGAGCAGCATCCATGAAGAAAGCAAGAGGTCATTAAAAAGACAAGAAAGAAAGAAAAGACCAAAATGGATGTGAGAAGAGATTCTGAAACTTGCCCTTGAATGTAGAGTAGCTAAAGAAAATGGAAGAAATGATAAGACAAAAGAGCTGAACAGAAGATTTCAAAGGGCAGTTCGAGAAGACAGAACCAATTACTATAATGAAATGTGCAAAGACCTGGATTTAGAAAACCAAAAGGGAAGAACACACTCGGCATTTTTCAAGCTGAAAGGTCTGAGGAAAAAATTTAAGCCTCGAGTTGCAATATTGAAAGATTCTATGGGCAAAATATTGAATGATGCAGGAAGCATCAAAAGAAGATGGAAGTAATACACAGTCACTGTAGCAAAAAGAACTGTTCAATGTTCCTCCATTTCAGAAGGTGACATATGTTCAAGAACCTAAGGTATTGAAGGAAGAAGTTGAAGCTGCAATGAAGGAATTAGCAAAGAACAAGGTTCCACGAATTGACGGAATACCCGAGGAGATGTTTCAACAAATGGATGCTCCGCTAGAGGCACTCACTTGCACTTGGCTATGCCAAGAGATTTGGAAGACAGCTACCTGGCCAACTGACTGGAAGAGATCCATATTTGTACCCATTCCAAAGAAAGGTGATCCCACAGAATGTGGAAATTATTGAACAATATCATTAATTTCATATGCAAGTAAAATTTCACTGAAGATAATTCAAAAACTGTTGCAGCACTATATTGACAGAGAACTTCAGAGGTGCAAGTTGGATTCAGAAGAGGATGTGGAATGAGGGATATCATTGCTGATGTCAGATGGATCTTGGCTCAAAACAAAGAATACCAGAAAGATGTTTACTTGTGTTTTATTGACTAGGCAAAAACATTTGATTGTGTGGATCATAACAAATTGTGGATAACATTGAGAAGAATGGCAATTCCAGAACGCTTAATTTTACACATGAGGAACCTGTACATAGATCAGGAGGCTGTCGTTCAAACAGAACAAGGTTTAAAATCAAGAAGTGAGTGTGTAAAGGTTGTATTCTTTCACCATACTTATTCAATCTGTATGCTGAGCAAATAATCCGAGAAGCTGGACTATATGAAGAGCATGGAATCATGATTGGAGGAAGAATCATTAACAACCTTTGATACGCTGATGAGACAACTTTTCTTGTTGAAAGTAAGGATGACTCGAAGCACTTACTGATGAGAATTGAAGACTACAGTCTGCAGTATGGATTATATCTCAATATAAAAACAAAAATCCTCACAGCTGGACCTATAAGCAGCATAGCAATAAATGAAGAAAAGATTGAAGTAGTCAAAGACTTCACATTGCTTAATTCTACAATCAATGCCAATGAAGCAGAAGTTGGGACATCAGACCACGTATAGCACTGCACACATCAGCTGCAAAGGACCTCTTTCAAGTGCTGAAGAGCAAAGATGTCTCCTTGAGGACAAATTGGCACTGATCAAGCCATGGTATTTTCAATTGCCTCATATGCAGGTAAGAGCTGGACAATGAATAAGGAAGACCAAAGAAAAACTGATGCTTTTGAGTTGTGGTGTTGGCGAAGAATTCTGAAAGTACTGTGAACTACTAAAAGAACTAACAGGTCTGTCCTGGAGGAAGTGAAGCTGGAATGCTCCTTGAAGTTGAGAATGGCCAGACTTCGTCTTATTTACTTTGGTCATGTTGTCAGAAGGGACCATTCCCTGGAGACGGATGTCATGCTTCGTAAGGTGGAGGGTCGTTAAAACAGGGGAAGGCCCACTGTGAGATACATTGACATGGTGGCAGTGGCAATGGGATCAAGTATAGCAAGGATCTGGAGCTGGTGCAGGATAGGGCAGTGTTTCTTTCTGCTGTGCATAGAGTCACTATGAGTCGAAGACTCGATGACACCTAACAACAACAACATTTGTTTTCTTTACTTGAGGTTTAATGCATGAAGGCTGTAGTCTTTGATCTTCAACAGTAAGTGCTTCAAATCATCTTCACTTTCAGCAAACAGGATTGTGTCATCTGAATATTGCAGGTTATTAATGAGTCTTTCTCTAATCCTGATGTTGCATTCTTCTTCATATAGTCCAGTTTCTCAGATTATTTGCTCAGCATACAGATTGAATAAGTACTATGAAAGGATATATCCCTGATGCACACCTTTCCTGATTTTAAACCATGTAGTATCCTCTTGTTCTGTTCAAAAGATAGCCTATTTTTCTATGTACAGGTTCCTCATGATCACACTTAAGTGTTCTGGATTTTCCATTCTTTGCAATATTATCCATAATTTACTATGATTCACACAGTCAAATTGCTTTACATAGTTAATAAAACATAGGCAAGCATCTTTCTGGTATTTTTTACTTTCAGTCAAGATCTATCTGACATCAACAATGATATTCTTGGTCCATGTCTTCTTCTGAATCTGGCTTGAACTTCTGGCAGTTCCTTGTTTATAACTTCAAATTATCTTCAGCAAAATTTTACTTGCGTGTGTTAGTAATAATATTATTTGATAATTCCCGCATTCTGTTTGATCACTTTTCTTTGGAATGGGCACAGATATGGAAACAGTTGATAAAAGCAAAACAAAGAAAAAACCAAAATGAAACAGTTTTGTTTTGTTGTCACCAATTCCTTCAGTGAAGCTTGGACTTCTTCCTTCAGTACCATTGGCTCTTGATTATATGCTACCTCTTGAAACTGTTAAACATTGACCAATTTCTTTTGGTACAAATACGCTGTGTATTCTTTCCATCTTCTTGTGATGCTTCCTGTGTTGTTCATTTTTTCCCCTATGTTATTGCTGTTGTTAGGTGCCAGCGAGTTGGGTTTGACTCATAGCAACCCTATGTACAACAAAGTGAAACACTGCAGTTTCCTGTACTATCCTTACAATCTTTGCTGTGCCTTAACTCTTCGGCATAGCCACTTTTTCAATCCATTTCACTGAGGGTCTTCCTCTTTTTTGCTGACACTTACTGTGCATGAGATCCTTCCCCAGGGACTGGTCCATTTTGACAACATGACTAACGTAGGTTAGATGAAATCTGGCCATTCTCACTTCTAAGGAACATGTTTGCTGTACTTCTTCTAAGACAGTTTTGTTCATTCTTCTGGCAGTCCATGGTGTTTTCAGTATCCTTTGCCAACACTGCAATTCAAAGGCATCATTCTACAATCTTCTTTACTCATTGTCCAGCTTTCACATTCATATATTGAAAGTACCTTGGCTTGGGTCAGACACACCTTAATTTTCATAGTGACGTCATTACTCTCTAAATAGGTCTTTTGCTACAGATTTGCCCAGTGCAATAAGTCATTTGATTTCTTGACTGGTGCTTCCATGGGCATTGATTGTGAATCTAAGTAAAATGAAATCACTGACATTTTTAATCTTTTCTCCATTCATTGTGATGTTGCATACGGTACAGTTGCCAGGATTTTTGTTTTCTTTATATTGAGATGTAATCCATAATGAAGGTTTGTAGTCTTTGATCTCCATCAGTAAGTGCTTCAAATCATCTTTATTTTCAACAAGCAAAGTTGTGTCATCTGCATATCACAGGCTGTTAATGAGTCTTCCTCCAATCCTGATGTTGCGTTCTTCTTCATGTAGTCCAGTTTCTCAGATTATTAGTTCACCATACAAATTGAACAACTATGATGAAAGCATACAACACTGACATAAACATTTCCTGATTTTAAACCTTTCAGTAACCCCTTGTTCTGTTCAAATGACTGGCTCTTGCTCTACGTACAGGTTTCTCATGAGTATAATTAAGTGTTCTGGAATTCTCATTCTTCACCACATTATCCATAATTTGTTACAATGCACACAGTTGACTGTCTTTGCAAAGTCAGTAAAACACAGATAAGCATCTTTCTGGTATTCTTTGCTATCAGCCAAGATCCATCTGACATCAGCAGTGATATCCATTGTTCTATACTGTCTTCTTAATCTGGCTTGACTTTCTGGCAACTCCCTGTGGTTGTAATGTTGCAACCATTTTTTAATTATCTTCAGCAAAATTTTACTTGCATGGGATATCAAGGATATGGTTTGATAGTTTCTGCATCTGTTGGATTACCCTCTTTGGAATAGGCATAAATATGAATCTCTTCCAGTCAGTTGGCCATGTAGCTGTCTTGCAAGTTTCTTGGCATTAATGAGTGAGCACCTCCAGTGCTGCTGCATCCATTTGTAGAAACATCTCAGAAAGTTTTCCATCAATTCCTGAGGCCTTGTTTTTGGTCAGTCCCTTCAGTGCAGCTTGAACTTTGCCCTTGAATATTTTTCCTTGGTTCTTGATCATAAGCTACCTCCAGAATTAGCTGAAAGTCAAAAATTCTTTTTGGTACAGTGATTTTGTGTATTCCTTCCATTTTCTTTTGATGCTTCCTGCATTGTTCAATATTTTGGCCATAAAATCCTTCAACATTGCAACCTGAGGCTTGAATTCTTTCTTTAGTTCTTTAACCAGAAGTGCCCAGTATGTTCTTCCTTTTTAGTTTTCTAATTCCAGGTACTTGTACATTTTATTATAATATTTTACTTTATCTTCTCAAGATGGCTTTTGAAATCTGTTCAGCTCTATTATCTCATCATTTGTTCCATTCACCTTACTATTCTCTTTTTAAGAGCATGTTCCAGAGTCTCTTCTGACATTCATTTTAGTCTTTGTTTATTTCTTGACTTTTTAATGACTGTTTGTTTTCTTCATATATGATAATTCTGATGTTCCACAATTCACCTGGCCTTCAGTCATTTGTGTTCAATGCATCAAATCTATTTTTCAGATGTTCTCTAAATTCAGGTGGGGTATACTCATGGCTGTAGTGGACTTTTTAAAATTTTCTTCAACTTGAACTTGAATTTGCATATGAGCAATTGATTATTTTTTTCCACTGTTGGCTCTGGCCTTGTCCTGACTGATGGTAATGAGTTTCTCTATTGTTTCTTTCCACAGAGATAGTTGATTTGATTGTTGTGTATTTCATCTAGCAGGGTGCAAGTGTATAGTCCAAGTGTATAGTCACTGTTTATGTTGTTGAAAAAAGTATTTGCTGTAATAGTCAGTGGTCTTATTGTTGACTCCCTGGTGAAGCAAATCCTTTGTAGTTCTGGGTTGGGGTGGAAGTTTAGGCTCTACAATAGACCTTGGCTGACACCACCCTAGGATATCTCCCTTCCTTAGTGTATTAAAATAAATAAATAAATAAAAAGATGCATCAAAAAGCATATCTCTGTCAACTATCAAAGCACATGATGAAGAAACTATATATTTAGACCATGTAACTAATCTAGCTGATCCTTTCTTAAGCAGTAAGGGTAATGGTAGCACTAGTGATAGAAAATGTCTTTGGAAATGCAAAGTCAGAAATCATTTAGGCATGGTAGAAGACTCTGGTTACAGATAACATTGCCAACCATTTTATTTTGGTTTCCCTTAGACCTTGAGACAAATGCAGTTTTTTGTTTGGAGGTGATTCTGGAGGGACATGGGAAAGAAAAGCACAGAAGGGAAGGCAGCCAGTAAAGAGTGCCCTGCCAAGCAAATAACCATTTTGGGCAATTGGAGCTCAAGCCTGTTGGAGTACTGTGGGGACCAGTTTAGTATACACATCTGAGAGTGTGAAGAAGCTGGGATATTTATGTATTAGTTCTTGCCAGTTTTTGTTCAAGGAATGTTAGAGGGGAGGGAGCTTAATTCTCTGGTGCTAGCAGAGAGTGGTCCAGCTGTCAGAGAAAACCTCCAGGCAAAGAGATGAAATTATGACAATTGAAAGTCAGCCTGGTACACTAAAATGGCAAAGCACAACAGTGTATGGGCAAAATATGGATAGCATCAGAATCACTAAGGAAGCAGGTACCTCTAAGTCAGGTTCTATTGGCACACTTTGATACATAACCTAAAATATTGGGATGGAAAAAAAAAAAAAAAAAAAAACATCATTAGCTGGAGCCCTCCTTTCACAATTTGTACTTCTAGATTAAGTAGAGAGAGCATTGGTAAGGAAGGAATGCTTACCTTACTACCATCTCTTGTTTAACCATCTCCATTACCTTTTTAAAGAACTTTTTGTATTCCAGTCTTCTTCAAGAGCTGCCCCTAGTGCTCTCAAGGGGCCTCATATCCCATCTTTGGAAGAATATGTTGTGGATTGAATTGAGTCCTCCCAAAACTTATTCTAAAATCTTAAACCCTGGTACCTTTCTGTGAATGTGACCTTCTTTGGAAATACCCACTGCTGTCCAGTCGTATCCGACTCACAGTGACCCCTCCTTGTGTTTCTGAAGCAGTATCAATGTGGAAGTAGATTCCCCAACCTTCCTTCGGAGGAGTGGCTGGTGGGTTTGAACTGCCAGCCTTCTGGTTAGCAGTCATATGAATGTGGAAGTAGATTCCCCAACCTTCCTTCGGAGGAGTGGCTGGTGGGTTTGAACTGCCAGCCTTCTGGTTAGCAGTCATATGCCTAAGGCACTACGCTACCAGAGCTCTTTAGAAATAGGGTCTTTGAAGTTGTTATCAGATAACATGAATTCATACTGGAGTAGAGTGGGTCCTCATTTCATCTGAGTGGTGTGCTTGTAAATAAGAGGAGGCACATAGAGAAAGGGGGCCATTTGATGAAGAAGTAAAGGAATGCCTGGGGCTACTAGAAGCAATAAAGGATCTTCCTCTAGAAATTTGGAGAGAACATGGCCCTCCTGACAAACTGATTTCAGACTCCTAACCTCCAGAACTGCAAAACAATAAAATTTTCATCTATGTCACCCAATTTGTGGTACTGTGTTACAGCAGTCCTAGGAAACTGATTGAGATGGCCATAGATAAAGTCACACTAAGGTGTTAGCAATTGAGTGTAGTACTACTCCAGGCTGAATTACAGTTTAAGAGGAGAATGAATGAGTGTTTAATGGGTGACTTCAGGCATCTGAACCTCTAAGTGTTGTCACCCATTATGGGGTGTAGGGGAAATTACTTCAAAGCTTTTCTAACCTTGATTATATGTAACAGCAACTGCAAATGGGCTAGAGCTATTTTAGAACCATTCAACCTCTGGCTTTGACTTATAAACAAGCAGCATCTCTCCTAAGACTTGATTTGGCAGGTGAGCCAGTGTGGATGACTAAATTAACACCTAAGACTTGAAGTTCTAATGCAGATGCCTGGGGTGCAGAAGTTTGACCCTTCCTGAGCCACTGAAGCTTTGGGTGGGTCACTTAACACCTCAATTCTTCATCTGTCAAGAGATTGGAAATAATATTGAATTACAATACTAGGGCATTGTGAGAACCAATTGAAAATATAATTGTTTAATTTTCCCTACATTCACATAGGATACTTACCTTGGTGGAGACCTTATGACACCTACAGGGTTGGAGAGGAGTGCAATTTCTGCTCCTCGGGTTGCTACAAGTCTTAGAAATGTGTAAAACTATGAAGGAGCTAATTTAAATGTATGTAGGAAACCATGTCCCTTGTTTCCTGAAAGATAATGGCAATTTTACTCTTTCAGTATGTTTTATCTTAGTCTAAAATATAAGAATATGGAACCAAAAAATGAAAGCCCTTTTAAATATCTTAAATGTATCTGTCAAAATACTCACGTGGTTAGAAATATCCCACCTCACATAAGGAAGTCTGAAATTCATTTGAAGATAAAGATTTCCTTTTAAGTTATCACTCTCTGCCATCTCTAGTGGCAATCAGAAATGACATTGCATTTGACTTAAGAAATAAGATTCAAAGCCAGTCCCTGACTTTCTTGAAATCTGGCTTATCTTGAAAGAAAATATTTTTGGGTAAATACGAAGCATTTTGTTTAGTACTCTCTTGATGTTAAATCAAGAAATAATGCAAACAAAAACTGGCTTAAGTATATACCACCTACAGCCAAAGTGTTGAATGATTCAGCAGACTTTTTTTTTTTTTTATATAGCTTTTTTTTTAAAGATGTATTTCACAGAATTAAAATTGGAGTAAAATTAAGAAAAGCAAATGTCTTTTCATTGTTTAATTATATGTTTCCTTTCTCACATTTCTGCTCTTTTAAGGGACAAGTCTAGTAGTCTACTTAACAAAACTCAAGCCGCTCTGACTCATAGGGACCCCTTCTTGGGTTTCTGAGGTGGTATCAGTACAGAAGTAGATTGTCCAACCTTCCTTCTGAGGAGTGGCTGGTGGGTTTGAACCACAAGCCTTCTGGTTAACAGTCATTTAAGAGTATACAAATTCTTCTAAAAGTATACAAATGCCCACCATTTTCTTCTAGTACAAGAAAGCAGAGAACAGGGCTTTGAGAATTAAGCCCCTTCACATTCAGTCAGCTTCTCATGACCTTAAAGGTATGAGACCTCTAATTACTTCTTCACCACATACAGCTTCATCTAGGAACAATCTGATTGGCCAAGCTAGGGTCATGTGTGGGGCTGTGGTTTGGAACAAGTGTGCTGAGTAGACAAAAGCAATAACTAACACAGCATTAAAGAGGCCTATTGCAGCAGATTTGCCCAGTGTAATACAATGTCTGATGTCTTGACTGCTGCTTCCATTGATGTTGATTGTGGATCCAAGTAACGTGAAATTTTTGACAACTTTAATCTTTTCTCCATTTATTGTAATCCTTCTTATTGGTCCAGTTGTGAGAATTTCCATTTTCTTTATGTTGAGGTGTAATCCATACTGCAGGCTGTAGTCTTTAATCTTCACCCATAGGTGCTTCAAGTCCTCTTCACATTCAGCAAGGAAGTTTGTATCATCTGCATATCATGGGTTGTTAATGAGTCTTCCTCCACTCCTGATGCTGCATTCTTCTTCATATAGTCCAGTTTCTCAGATTATTTGCTTACCATACAGATTGAATAAGTATGATGAAAGGATACCTTGATGAACACCTTTCATACCCTGATGAACACCTTCCCTGATTTTAAAATGCTGAAGAGCAAACCTATCTTTTTGAAGACTAAGTTTTAAAGATCAAGCCATGGTATTGTCAACAGCCTCATCTGTATGTGAAAGCTGGACAATGAGTAAGGAAGACTGAGGAAAAGTTGATGCTTTTGAGTTGTGGTGTTGGTAAAGAATACTGGAAGTACTATGGACTGCCAGAAGAACAAACAAACCTGTCCTGGAAGAAATGCAGCTGAAATGGTCCTTGGAAGAGAGAATGGCCAGACTTTCTCTCACCTGTTTTTGTAATGGGCCATCGAGTTGGACCAGACTCATAGTGACCCCTCCTTGGGTTTCCAAGGCAGTATCACTATGGAAGTAGATTGCCCCATCTTCCTTCCAAGGAGTGGCTGGTGGGTTTGAACCACCACCCTTCTGGTTAGCAGTCAAGTACCTTAAGTACTATGCTACTAGAGCTTCTACTTTGGTCGTATTGTCAAAAGGGATCAATCCCTGGAGAAGGATATCATGCTTGGTAAAGTGGAGGGTCAGCAAAAAGGGGAAGACCCTCCACGAGATGGAGTGACACAGTGGCTGTAACAGTGGGCTCAGGTATAGCAAGGACTGTGAGGACGGTGCATGACTTGGCAGTGTTTTCTTCTGTAGTACATAAGGTCACTATGAGTCAGAATCAGCTCGATGGCACCTAACAGCAACAACAACAACATCATAGCTTTTGAAAACAGATCTCTTTTAGGGATTCTAGTGGCAGGGAGTGAGTTACTAGAAAGAGTGAAAGAGGAGAATAAATTTTGCTTTCACAGATCCAATCCAACTTGTTGAGACCTTGTTTCCTTGGCATGTCTAGATAGCCTGAGAAGCAACTTCTGGCTGCAGCAATAGATGCCCCAAGCCATCACAGAGTGCTGCCGCATCACATTCAGGTAGAGTAACTCTGATTCCATGTGCACTAAATGACCTTTTGATGATTGGGCTTCCCATGTAGCTTGCTAACTGGGAGCACATACATCAGCGGGACTGAAGTAATTTTCTGGTCTGCTTGACTATATATGTAAAAATTGACATTCTGGTTTCATATTTCTGTGTCTTGTGAGCTTTCTTCAGTTCTGGCCAATTTTTAAGAGTCGGACTTCTCATTCCCATTTATAATTCTTCAGGGTTAAATTAATTCGGATTCTTTCTGGTCTAATCTACTATTGTCAAGAGGTAGGGTCACACTTTACAGACATTGCTGCTCTGTGTTTACTACTGTAGCTGATGATGGTGGTGGGAGGGTGGTCTTTTGTGGGTTGGACATAACTTAAGAGCTGTCTCTTTTACCCTAACATTCCTATTACCCATTTTCATAAAAAAACTTTGTGTGTGTGTGTTTGAGTGTATGAAAGTGTATGGGAGAACAGTTTTAATACTTAAAGGAAAGAAATGAGCCCGAAATGCTTTGAAAAGTGAATCATTGAAAAAAAAAAAGTGGATCATGATACGTTTTATATCTGAAATATTTCTGTTTAATGAATGTTGTGATAGTTTATACCACATTATAGTTATTTATTTACATATTATGTTTCTTCAGCTTCATAGTAAGCTTTTTGAGGGCAGGGTTGCATATTATGTCCTCAGTTTTTGGTGCAGAGCAAATTGAACTGTGCCAAATTTGTCATTCTACATCAGTACTGCTCAATAGAACTTCCTATGAAGATGGAAATATCCTCTCTCTGTGCTGTCCAATTCAGCAGACTCTAGCCAAACATGGCTATTGAACACTTAAATTATGGCTAGTGTGACCAAGTAATTGAATTAAAAAAAAAATAAACACACACACACACACACATATATATATATGAACACACAGTTATTTAAAAATGTTGGAAATAGCAACACATAGAACAAGGGGGGAGGAGTCAGCTACAGGGATCCAGGAGGAGATTGATATTTATACCCATTCCAAAGAAAGGGGATCCCACAGAATGTGGAAATTATTGAACAATATCATTAATATTGCACACAAGTAAGATCTTACTGAAGATAATTCAAAAACAGTTGCGGCAGTATATTGATAGAGAACTTCCAGAGTTGCAAGCTGGATTCAGAAGAGGACGTGGAACAAAGGATATCATAGCTACTGTCAGATGGATCTTGGCTCAAGGCAAAGAATACCAGAAAGATGTTTACTTGTGTTTTATTGACTATGCAAAGGTGTTTGATTGTGTGGATCATGACAAATTATGGATAACATTGAGAAGAAAAGGAATTTCCAAACACTTGATTGTACTCATGAGGAATCTGTACATTGACCAGGAGGCTGTCATTCAAACTGAACAAGAGGACAATTTATGGTTTAAAATCAAGAAGGGAGTGTGTCAGGGTTGTATCCTTTCCCCATACTTATTCAATTTATATGCTGAGCAAATAATCTGAGAAGCTGGACTATATGAAGAAAAACGTGGCATCAGGATTGGAGGAAGAATCATTAATAACCTGAGATACGCAGAAGATACAACTTTGCTTGCTGAAAGTGAGGATGACTTGAGGCACTTACTCATAAAGACTGTAGAACACAGTCTGCAGTATGGATTACATCTCAATACAAAGAAAACAAAAATCCTCACAACTGGACCAATAAGCAGCGTCACAATAAATGGAGAGAAGATTGAGGTTGTCAAAGAATTCACATTGCTTGGTTCTACAATCGATGCCAGTGGAAGCAGCAGTAAAGACATTAGATGACATGTAGCACTGGGCAGGTCAGCTGCAAAGGAACTGTTTCAAGTGCTGAGGAGCAAGGATGTCTCCTTGAGGACTAAGGTGCACCTGACACAAACCATGATATTTCCAATTGCCTGGTATTCATGTGAGAACTGGACAATGAATAAGGAAGAC
>NW_006921604.1:22286668-22289925 GCF_000298275.1 Orycteropus afer afer
TGCGATGATGGGCTCAAGTATAGCAGGGATCATGGAGCTGGCATGGGATCGGGCATTGTTTTGTTCTGCTGTGCTATGAGTCGGAAATGATTCAACGGCACCTAACAACAACAACAACAGAACAAGGGGATGGGGGATATTAATGAATAATAAATCATTAAAAAAAATTGTTTTATACTTTGTGGCAGAGTCAATTGGTTGCTTAATTTGAAATCAGTCACTGTGATACCTGTCTTATCTGCTTCTTTCTTACCATTTTGTTTAATTGTCAGTAGGATTTACACTTGATCTGAAGTAATCCATTTTCTTAATCTTGGCTGCCAATGGAATCACTTGGAGAAATCTTAAACATTCCTGGGCTTAGTCCACACCAGACCAACTAAATTAGAATCTCTGTGGGGTGAGACCAAGGCATAAGTAGTTTGTAAACAACCCCAGGTGATTACAATGTTGAAAGAAAGTTGAGAATCACTAGTTTAAACCGAGTATGGTTACTCCATTCTTATTACTGTTTATTACTACGGGAATGAGTGGAAACACAATTCTGGTCAATGACGTATCATCACTTCAGAAGAGGGGAGAAAAGACATCTAAAAATGTTTTCTTCTTTATTTAAAATTCATACAAGGAAGGACTCTTCTCTCCTCTACTTTTGGGATATTGGTATGTGAAGATGGAGTACCCAGATCTACTTCAGGCATTATGCAGCCATCAGCCGCCAGCCTGAGGTTAAAGACAAACAGCAGAAAAAAGCAAAGCAGAAGATGGAAAGGATGTGGGTTCCTAGGGAAGTTATTGTAATATTCATTTAACTAACACCTGATATTTGGGTTGCTCATTATGTGGCATAATAAATCCATTCATTGTTAAAATGAGTGTTAAAGACAGGCATTCTGATTCTAATTATTATTTGAAAAATTGTTGGGTTTTAACAGATAAGTTAGGCAAGAGACCTTAAGTGTCAGAGTAGCTACTGGCCTGGGTTTGAGTTGTTGGGATGATTTGGGGCATCACTTTTCATTTACAAACAGAGAGCTCAGATTATATTATTAATTTTTTGTGATTCAAACAAAAGTTCCTTATTCTTTGCCCAATTGATAATTGTGAGTTGGTATAAGTTACCTTGTCCAGATCAATGAACTCACACTGACTCCTAATCTCAAACTACATAGAAATTGTGAAAATCAGGAATACTTGAAATACTTAAAATACTTGAAAGTAAATTGCACTTGGTGCAAAACTGAAAAAAGAGTTGTTAAGGCATTATAATGAATTATTATGTTTTTTATTTTTTCTAAAAGGTCAAACCAGAGTCTCCTTAGAGTGAAGACACTTAGATTACAGAATATAACACATAAATAGTAAATATTAGAGCACTCACTCTTCACATTTTTAAATGTGTGAGCTTTCAGAATCATGGTGAATAAATACTGGAATCCTTTTTTCTTTTCATCTATGAGCAACCATTTTTCCATGCCTTTTTTAGTTTAGACACTATAGGTAATCACTGAGCAATGGGACTATGACTAGAGAGCTGCATGGGGATAGAGAATGGATGCAGAGGACAGCTGAAAATATGCATGAGCATTAAATACTTCACAGATATATTTACATATAGGAGCAGTCAGGGGTTGAATTGTGTCCACCAAAAATTATGTTGAAATCCTAGCCCCTGAATCTATAAATATGATCTTATTTAGAAATAGAGCTTTTCTTTCATTATGTTAATGAGGACATACCAGAGCAGGGTGAGTCCTAAATCTAATTTCCTTCCGAGTGTTGTCTTTTAAAAAGAGAACAGAGTAGACCTAGACATAATCAGGGAAGACAGATGTCATGTGAAGACACAGCTACAAGAAGCAGGGGAATCCCAAGAAGTTCTTGGGACTACAGAGAGGAACAGAGAAAATGATCTTCCCCCCGAGCCCACAGAGAGAGGAAGCCGAGCCATGCTGACACTGAATTTGGACTCCTAGCCCCACAAACTGTGAGAAAATAAACTTCTTCTTTTTTAATTTACCTGCTTGTGGTATTTTTGTTATTGTTGTTGTTGTTATGGCAACCTTAGGGAACTAAGACAAGAGCCATGAAACAAATCTCAGACTAAGTTCCATGCCCAATAAGAGCACAAAGTTCTATCTGACTAGACAGAGTGAGGTTTTCCTGAGAAGCCTTATTTCTAATGTTATACACTTTAAACTTTCGTCTTCTTGGGAACCTGTGTAACAAAGGAACTCTAACTTTGTTCCTGGCAAGCAGAAGCTTACACTATTCTATGCTTCTGGATGTCCCGTTGTGGATTGACTTATGTATCCAAAAAATGTGTGTTAAAAATCCTATCTTCTACACCTTTGCTTATAATTTCATTTGGGAATGGTTTGTCTTTGTTTTCTTAATGAGGTTGAAGCTGAACAGCAGAAAATGGCAAAGCAAAAAGATGGAAAGGATGTGGGTCCCTGGGAAAGTTGCTTTCTTAATGAGACAGGATTAGTGCAGGGTGTATTTTGAGTCAATCTCCTCTGAAATATAAAAGAAATTAAATAAGCAAACCAGAGAAGCAGAGACAGGGAAATAGAGATGCCAAGCACATGAAGATTGCCCAGGAGCAGAAGCTCAGAAGAGACAGGGACATTTCTCCAGAGCTGAGAGACCAAGCCTTCCCCTAGAGCTGGCACTCTGAATTCAGAGTTCTAGCCTCATAAATTTTAAGAAAATAAAGTTCTGATTTTTAAAGCCATCCATCTGTGGTATTTCTGTTATAGGACTAGATAACTAGGACGATAACTAAGACATGCACTAAACAATAAAGAAAGTTGCAGAAAGCTGAAAAATGAGAGGGTGTAAGAATGACACTCGTGGGGAGAAACAAATGCAAAATTTGTAGACAGTATGGCAGTTTTAAAAATGAAATGATTTTGAAAGTTCTGCAAAGCTGAAATTGAGATATTGGTTTAGAGTATACAGACACATATGGAGGAGGGTATGAATGCCAAGGGAAATTTTTAAAAGTAGGAGTGTTGCCCTGTGGGATTTAATTTTAAAATTACAGTAAAAACATGTTAAAGTTGATTATGCAGAAATTTATTTCATTTATGGCAAAGTAGTCATGGAAAGTCAAATAGGTCAAACTATAGACATTTAATTAAGACCAGAGAATAGGTTAGAGTTCAAATCTTCAGGCTTCAGGCATGGACTTTTTTTTTTTTAAATTGTGATTTGGGTGAAAATTTACAGAGTAAATATACTTTCCATACAGC
>NW_006921604.1:22290900-22300275 GCF_000298275.1 Orycteropus afer afer
ATACACCTGGGAATTCAGATCATACACATAAAGTTATAGGACCATTGTTTGCCAACCCTATACATGTTCTTGGGTATACTCCCCACTTCATAGACATACCTAATAGTTCAGCCTGTCCACCCATCTACCCACACTATATGTGTGAAAGGGTTCATCTTTGTTGTCTGTACTTCCCATGTACCTCTCTATGTCTTTCTCTTCCACAATTCCACTGTATTGATCACTCACATTTGGAACATTGCCCTTTTCTTCACCCAAATCAAAACTTATCTCTATCTATCTAACAGTGTTCCCTCTCCTCCCCTCCCACCCCTTGTAACAAACAAAGAAAATTTCCTTCCATTTAGAAAGTTTTGCTTGACATTTTACAATAATGGACTAATACAATATTTGTCTTTCTGTGATTTACTTACTTCACCCAGCATAACATCCTCCAATTTCATCCACGTTATGTCATATTTTGCAGATTCTATGTTATTCTTTAGTATTGCATAGTATTCCATTTTGTGTATGTATCAGTGTGATTATCCATTCTTCAGTTCATGGACATCTAGGTTGTTTCTACCTTTTGGCTATTGTAAATAGTGCTGTGATGAACATGGGTGTGCATATATCTGTTCTTGTCCTGGTTCTCACTTCTTTAGGATATGTACCTAGTAATGGAATGGCTGGGTCAAATGGTTTTTCTAATTCCAACTTTTGAAGGAATCGCCATACTGCTTTCCACAGTGGTGGTAGGTACCATTTGACAGTCCCACCAACAGTGTATGAGAGTCCCAGTCTCTCCACAACCTCTCCAGAATTTGTTATTTTCTGTCTTGTTGAACTTTACTACTAGTGTTGGGGCAAGATGGTATCTTGTTGTTTTGATTTGCATCTCTCTAATGGCTAATGATCATGAGCATTTCATCATATGTTTTTGGCCGCCTGAATATCCTCTTTGCTGGTGTTCATTCATATCTTTTGCCCATTTTTTAATTGGATTATTTGTCTTTTTGTTGTTGAGGTGTTGGAGTTTTCTATAAATTCTAGAGATAAGCCCTTGTCTGATACGTCATTGCCAAATATTTTTTCCCAGTCTGTTGGTTCTATTTTGACTCTTTCAGAGAAGTCTTTAGAAGCACATAAAAATTTAATTTTTAGAAGGTCCCATTCATCTAGTTGATCTTCTGCTGTTTGTGCATTTTGGGTTATGCTTGGTAGTCTATTTATTCCATATATTAGGGCCCCTAAATTTGCCCCTAATTTTTCCTTGAGGAACTTTATAGTTTTAGGTTTCACATTTAAGTCTTTGATCCTTCTGAAGTTAGTTTTTGTGTATGGTGTGAGGAACAGATCTTGTTTCATTTTTCTACAAATGGATATCCAGTTTTTCAAGCACCATTTGTTAAACAATCTCTTCCCTATTTAATTGATATGACCTGTTGTCAAGATCAGCTGACCACAGGTCAGTGGGTCTATTTCTGGGTTCTCAATTCTATTCCATTTGTCTATGTGTCTGTCATTGTACCAATACCAGGTAGTTTTGACTACTGTGGCTGTATAGTAGGTTTAAGGTCCAGGAGTGTGAGACCTCTTACTTTGTTTTCTTCTTCAATATTGCTTTGCTTACCTGAGATCTCTTTCCTTTCCACATAATGTTGTTGTTGTTTTTGTTGTTGTTGTTATGTGCCGTCGAGTCGGCCCCGACTCATAGCGACCCCTCCTTGGGTTTCTGAGGCAGTATCACTATGGAAGTAGGATTGCCCAACCTTCCTTCCAAGGAGTGGCTGGTGGGTTTGGACTGCCAGCCTTCTGGTTAGCAGTCAAGTGCCTTGTAGGATTGCCCAACCTTCCTTCCAAGGAGTGGCTGGTGGGTTTGAACCGCCAGCCTTCTGGTTAGCAGTCAAGTGCCTTAGGCACTACGCTACCAGAGCTGGTGTAGAGGAATCCAAATGATTTTTGGATGTTGAGCTTGTATCCTGCCATGATGCTAAATCTCTCAATTAGTCCTAGTAGATTTTTGACTGAGTCTCTTGGGTTTTCTAGGTATAGGTTCATATCATCAGCAATAGGGATAGTTTGACTTCTTCCTTATTAATTTGTATGCCTTTGATTTTCCTTTCTTGGTTTTGGCCTGGCTAAGACTTTCAGTACAGTGTTAAATAGAAATGGTGATAGGGGGCATCCTTGTCTGGTTCCTGTTTGCAAGGGGAATGGTTTCAGTCTCTCTCCATTGAGAATAATGTTGGCTCTTGGTTTTGCATATATGTCCTTTATTATGTTGAAGAATGTCCTTTCTATTCCTATTTTACTGAGAGTTTTGATTAGGAATGGATGTTGGATTTTACAAAATGCATTTTCTGCATCTATTGGTATGATTGTGTGGTTATTTTGCTTTGTTTTATTTTGTGGTAGATGATTTTGCTTGTTTTTCTAATGTTGAACCATCCTCCCATACCTGATATGAAACCTGCTTGGTCATAATGAATTATTTTTTATGTTGTTGGAGTCTATTGGCTAGGATTTTGTTGAAGATTTTTGCATCTATATTCATGAGGGATATTGGTCTGTAGTTTTCCTTTTGAGTGATGTCTTCACCTGGTTTTGGTGTCAAGGTTATGCTTGCTTAATAAAATGAATTAGGAGGATAAAATCCTTTTGTATGTTTTAGAATAGTTTCAGTAGGATTGGTGTCAGTTCTCTGAATATTTGGTAGAATTCTCCGATGAACCTGTCTGGGCCAGGACTTTTTTTGTTGGTAATTTTTTTATGACCTGTTCAATTTTTTCTTTTTTTATGGATCTGTTCAATTTTTTACATCAGTCTGTGTTAGTTTAGGTAAGTGGTGTGTTTCTAGAAATCTGTCCATTTTTTCCAGATTGTTAAATTTGTTGTAGTACAGTTCTTCATAGTATCCTGATACTATTCTTTTCATTTCAGTTGGTTCTGTTGTGATGTTGCCCATTTTGTTTCTTATTCATTTTAGTTGTATTCTCTCCCTCTATTCCTTTGTTAAATTTCCCAGTGGTTTGTCAATTTTATTAATCTTTTGAAAGAAACAACTTCTAGTCTTGTTGACTTTTTCTATTGTCTTTTTATATTCTGTTTCATTGAGTTCAGCTTGAGTCTTAATTATTTCCTTTCTTCTGGTGACTGTAGGCTTTTCTTACTGTTCTTTTTCTAATTGTTGGAGACGTTGGTTTAAAGTGTTGATTTTGGCTCTTTCTTCTTTTTTGATGCATGCATTTATTGCTATAAATTGCTGTAAGTTGTAAAAGCAAGTGGACAAAAAACATTGCATAAACACACAGGAACAGTCACCAATAAAAGGAAAAAGAAAAGAAAAGAAAAAACCCTGCAATATCTGCAGATAGGGCAATAAGAGAAAAAAGGTAAAGTAGGAGAATAATGAAGAAAAACATGGCAAAAATGCAAAAAGAAAAACAAGGAATTGAGTTAACAATAAGAAAGAAAAAAAAAAAAAAAAACAGCAAAAAAAAACAAAAAAAACTGGAACCAGGAACAAGGAAGAGAGAAAAAGCTGAAAACTAGAACCTTTCCAATCATTGGCATCTGGAATGTCCTTGTGGTTCCCCGCAAGTGGAGCATATTTGTAAGTCCCTGGAATCTGGGATAATGCTGTCACTTTAAATATCCAAAATTGTCTAACTGCTTGTAAATATTCAAAATGCCTCTGCCCTCTGGACAGGCAAAAGTCCACAGGTCACCTGCCTTCCTCTTCAGTGCTTCCCCTTTTATTCACCAGCCACCAGTGCAGTCCTCTGTGCTGTGTCTGCCTAGCAATGCTGATTTTTAGGTTAATTCCTTGATCCTAACATGACTTGGCAATATCCACACTGTCTGTGCCATCAGGATCACTGCCAGACCACAGCTCTGTATGTCTCTTTTTTCAGTGTTTTCAAGCAAATTCTTCTACTAGTTGGAGTTTAGTCTACTTCTGTATCCTTCCCTTCAAAGCTCAGCACTCCAGGATTATCTTCTGAATTTGTGTTAATTGGTTTCCCTTTTCTTTGTTGAAGAGGGTCTGCATAGTCTTTCTGCCTATTTCACCATCTTGCCAGAACTCCAGTTGTGAGGATATTAGTTTTCTTTTATTGATATGTGATCCATGCTACAGACAGTATTCTTCAATCTTCATCAGCAAGCAAAATTGTGTCATCAGTGTGTCTGAGGTTATCAATTATTCTTCCTCAAATCCTGGTGTCACGTTCCTCTTCATATAATACACCTTCTCAGATTATTTGCTCAGCATACAGTTTGAATAAGTATAGTGAAAGGATACAACCCTGACACACTCCCATCTTTATTTTAAACAATGCAATGTCCCCTTGTTCTGTTTGAATGACAGCCTCCTCATCTATGTACAGGTTCCTCATGTGTACAATTAAGTGCTCTGGAATTCCCATTCTTTTCAATGTTACTCATAGTTTGTTATGACCCACACAATTAAATGCTTTTGCATAGTCAATAAAACACAAGGAAACATCTTTCTTGTATTCTTTGCTTTGAGCCAAGATCCATTTGACATCAGCAATGATATCCCTCATTCCATGTCCTCTTCTGAATTCAGCTTGCATTTCTGGAAGTTCTCTGTTAATATACTGCTGCAACCATTTTTGAATTCTCTTCAGTAAGATTTTACTTACATGTGATATTATTGTTATTGTTCAATAATTTCCACATTCTGTGGGATCACCTTTGTTTGGAATGTGTACAAATATGGATCTCTTCCAGTCAGTTAGTCAGGTAGCTGTCTTCCAAATCACTTGGCGTAGCTGAGTGAGTTGTTCCAGTCGGACATCTGTTTGTTGAGACAGCTCAATGGGTATTCCATCAATTCCTGGAGCCTTGTTCTTTGCCAATTCCTTCAGTGCAGCTTTGAGTTCTTCCTTCAGTACCATTGGTTCTTGATCATATTCCACCTCCTGAAATGGATGAAGATTGACCCGTCCTTTTTGGTACAGTGATTCTATGTATTCCTCATCTTCTTTTGATGCTTTCTGCATCATTAAAAATTTTGCCCAAAGAGTCTTTGAATGTTACAACTCAGGGCTTAAATTTTTTCCTCAATTATTTCAGCTTGAGATATGCTGAGCTTGTTTTTCTGTTTTGGTTTTCTAACTCCAGGTCTTTGCACTTTTCATTATAGTAATTGGTTTTGTCTGCTCAAGGTGCTTTTTGAAATCTTCTGTTCAGGGCTTTTATCTTGTTATTTCTTTCATTTGTTTTAGCTATTCCCTGCTCAAGGGCATTTTCAGAGTCTCTTCTGACATTCATTTTGGTCTTTTCTTCCTTTCTTGCTTTTTGGTGACCCTTTGCTTTCTTCATGGATGATGTTCTTGATTAAACAATACAATCTGCCACCTTGATCCTATATACATCTTCATAACACTTTACCCAACAACAGCACAATATACATTCTTTTCTAGTGCACATGGAACATTTTCCACGATAGACCATATATTAGGCCATAAAGTAAGCCTTAAAAAATTGAAAAACACTGAAATACTACAAAACATCTTCTCAGATCACAATGCTATAAAATTAGAAATCAACAATAGGAAGATCAATGGTAAAAGAGGAAACACATGGGAACTGAACAACACCCTCCTTGAGAAAGACTAGGTAGGAGAAGAAATAAAAATGAAAAAAAAAAAAAATTCCTTGACTCAAACGAGAATGAAACACAATATACCAAACTCTGGGACACAGCAAAAGCAGTGATCAGGGGCCAATTTATAGTAATAAATGCACACATCAAAAAAGAAGACGGAGTCACAATCAGTACCTTAACCTAACATCTCCAACAATTAGAAAAAGAGCAGCAAAAAACCCCCTAAAGTCACCCAAGAAAAGAAATAATAAAGAATCCAGCAGAAATAATTGAAACAGAAAATACAGAGACAATGGGAAAAATCAATAAGAGTAGAAGTTGTTTGTTTTGAAATTACTAATAAAATTGACAAACCACTGGCAGTTTTAGCAAAAGAAAAGAGGGAGAGAATACAAATAACACAAATAAGAAATGAAATGGGCAACATCACAACAGAACCATCTGAAATAAGAAAGATAATACTAGGATACTATGAAGAACTATACTCCAACAAATTTTAAAATCTAGAAGAAATGGACAGATTTCTAGAAATACACTACTACCTAAACTAACACAAATTGATGTGGAAAAATTGAAAACACCTAAAGGAAAGGAAGAAATTGAACAAGTCATAAAAAAAATTATCAACAAAAAAAGCCCTGGCCAAGGTGGTTTTACTGGAGAATTCTACCAAATGTTCAAAGAACTGACACCAATCCTACTCAAACTATTCCAGAACATACAAAAGAATAGTATCCTTCCTAATTCATTTTATGAAGCAAGCATAACTTTGATACTAAAACAAGGCAAAGACATCACTCAAAAATAAAACTATAGCCCAATATACCTCATGAAACACAAAAATCCTAGCCAATAGACTCCAACAACATATCCCAAAAATAATACATTATGACCGAGTGGGGTTCATATCAGGTATGCAAGGATGGTTCAAATTTAGAGAAACAATAAACATAATTCATCACATAGGTGAAATAAAGGAAAAAGAAAAAACACTTAATCATATCGATCAATGCAGAAAAGGCATTTGATAAAATCCAACACCCATTCCTTATAAAAACTCTCAGAAAAATAGAAACAGATGGGAAAATCTCCAACATAATAAAGAGCATCTATGCAAAACCAACAGCCAACATTATTCTCAATGGAGAGAGACTTCCCCCTTCAAACAGGACCAGACAAGGATGTCCTCTATTACCATTTCTATTCAAAATTGTATTGGAAGTCCTAGCCACGACAATAAGGCAAGAAAGGAAAATCAAAGGCATCCAAATTGGTAAGGAAGAAGTGAAACTATCCTTATTTGCTGGTGTGGTAGTTTGGTTTGTGTGTCAACTTGGCCTGGCCTGGTTGAGTGGCTGGGCAGCTGATGGTATTTAATCCCCATGATGAGACTGGCAATCAGCTCCATGGCGGGATCTACCACAAGCAGCTGAGTAGCTGCCTTTGGAAAAGTGGTCTGCTTCTTGTACTTAAGAAGAAGTCTTGGTAATGGTCTCTAGTCTTTGGCATGCTTGGACCCTGCATGTAGCCATGTTATTTCTCTGCAGCCTGCCATGCTCTGCCGACCTTGGGACTTAGAGTGGACTTAAGTTAGTGGCCTGCCATGTAGATTGGTAACATTGAGACTGTGCCTTTTTGCTTGTCAGCCTTGGGGCTTCTCAGCCTCAGTAGCCAGCAGCTGTTTGAGTGAAGAAATGCCTCTGGCTCCAGTGGGCTGGGAGCAGGAGACAGAGCTGGACCCCAAGGTTGAGAGGCTTTCTCCCAGCCCCTAGAGCTTGGCACTTTGAACTTGGACTTAAAGCTTCCAAATTGTAAGAATAAACTCCTGTTTCTTAAGGCCATCCTGTTTCTGGTATATTCTTGTCAGAGCGGCACTAGGTAACCAGAACAGCTGGTGATGTGTTCCTATACACAGAAAACCCAAGATATTCAGAAAAAAAAAAAAAAAAAAAAAAAAAACCCTACTAAAACTAATTGAGAAATTAGCATAGTGGCCGGATACAAGACCAACATACAAAATTCAGTAGGATTCCTCTACATCAGTAAAGAGATTGCTGAAAAGAAAATAAGGAACTCAATACCATTTATAATAGCCACCAAAAAAATGAAATACTTGGGAATAAATCTTACCAGGGACACAAAAGTCATATACAAAGAAAACTACCAAACAATACTCCAAGAAACCATAAGATAAACCATTTATCTTCATAAATGGAAGAACACACCATCCTCGTGGATAGGAAGATTAAACATTGTGAAATTGTGAATACTACACAAAGCAATCTGTACATTCAATGCAATCCCAATCCAGACCCCATCAACAGTCTTTATGGATGTGGAAAAACCAATCACTAATTTTATATGAAAAAGAAAGAGACCTCAGATAAGCAAAGCACTATGGAAGAAGAAGAAATATGAGATCTCACATTCCCAGGTCTCAAAATCTACTTACTATACAAGCACAGTAGTCAAAACTGCCTGGTATTGGTATAATGACAGACACATAGATCAATGGAATAGAATTCAGAACCCAGAACCCAGATATAGAATCACTTGACCTATGGTCAGCTGATCTTTGACAAAAGGCTGCAATCCTTTAAATGGGGAAGAGATGGTCTCTATAACAAATGCTGCTGGCAAAATGGATATCCATTTGCAAAAGATTAAGCAAGATCTGTACCTCACACAATACATAAAAACTAATTCCGATGGATTATAAAGTTAAATGTGACACCTACAACTATAAAGTTCCTCAAGGAAAAAATAGGGGCACATTTAGGGGCCCTATTATATGGCATAAATAGACTATCAAGCATAACCCAAAATGCACAAACAGAAAAGAAGCTAGATGAATGAGACCTTCTAAAAATTAAATTTTTATGTACTTCAAACTACTTCTCCAAAAGACTAAAAAGAGAACCTACAGATTGGGAAAAAATATTTGGTAAAAACATATCTAACAAGGAAATTTTATTTATAGAAAACTCTAGTACCTCAAGAACAAAAAGACAAACAACCCAATTAAGAAATGGGCAGAAGACATGAATAGACACTTCACCAAAGAGGATATTCAGATGGCCAACAAACATGTGAAGAAATATTCATGATCATTATCCACTAGAGAGATGCAAATCAAAACAACAATGAGATACCATCTTGCTTCAGCACCAATAGCAAAGTTCAACAAGACAGATAATAACAAATACTGATGAGGATGTGGAGAGATTAGGAATCTCATACACTGCTGGTGGGACTGTCAAATGACACAACCACTGTGAAAAGCAGTATGGCGATTTCTTAAAAAGTTAAAATTAAAAATACCATTTGATCCAGCAATTCCATAACTAGGTATATATCCTAAAGAAGTGAGAGCCAGGAAAAGAACGGATATATGCACATCCATGTAAATCACAGCACTATTTATGATAGCCAAAAGATGGAAACAACCTAGGTGCCCATCAACATAAGAAAGGGTAAGCCAACTATGGTACACACACACAACAGAATACTGTGCAACACTAAAGAATAATGTAGAATCTACAAAACACCACATAATGTGGATGAACTTTGAGGACATTATGCTGAGTGAAATAAGTCAATCACAGGACAAATATTGTTTTAGTTCATTGTCATAAAAAGTCAAGGAAAGGTTTACATATGGAAGGAAACTTTCCTTGTTGGTTACCAGAGATGGCGGAGGTGGGAGAGGAGGGGAGGGAACGCTGCAAAAACAAAAAAAATTATATATATATATATAT
>NW_006921604.1:22301420-22301835 GCF_000298275.1 Orycteropus afer afer
CACAGTCTTTTCCCTCTTTCTGTTTGTAGTTGTCCTCACTTGCCATTTGATGTCTCTGGTTCCCTGTTTACAATCTTGTAAGCTCACTTTACTTTGGATATGTCCATAGCTTTGGTTTCTGGGTTATGTCATCTTGTTTATTAATGGTTAGTTTTTATTTGCTATTTCTGGCTCTCTGTTCAAAGGATTCCCATTAGTGTCTTTTGAAAGGTTCATCTGGTTTTAACAAATTCCCTTAGTTTCATCATCACATTTGAGGGACAATTTTGCTGGGTATATAATTCTTGGTCGAAAATTTTTCTCTGTCAGGTTTTTATATATACCATCCCATTGCCTTCTCACTTGCATGGTTTCTGCTGAGAAGCCAGAGCTTATTCTTACTGGCTGTCCTTTGTAGGTAACTTTTTTTTTTTCC
>NW_006921604.1:22303349-22304839 GCF_000298275.1 Orycteropus afer afer
GTGTTCTTAAGCCCCAGGAATCTCTGAGAGTGCTGTGTCTTTAAATATCCAATAGAGTCAAGCAGCTTTTAAACATTCATATTGTGGCACCCTCTGGACCAGCAAAATCCACAACTTAGCCCATCTTTCTCTTCACCTTCTCCATTTATTCCCCAATCACCAGAGTAGTCCTCCATGTAGTCTCTGGCTAGCAGGGTGATTTTTAGCTTAATTCTTAGGTCCTACCACCACTCGACACTCTCAAAGCTGTCTGTGTTGTGCCGTCAGGATTGCTGTCAGACCACAGCTCTGTCTGTCTCCTTTTTTGGTATTTTCATGCCAATTCTTCTGCTAGTTGGGGTTTAATCCTCTTCTATATCCTCCCTTTCAAGGCTCAGGGGTCCAGAATTATCTTTTGTGTCTGTGTTAATTGGTTTCCCTTTTTTTTTGTTGAAGAGGGTCTGTGCAGTCTTTCTGCCTAGTCCGCCATCTTACTGGAACTCTCTGGGCTTCATTCTTAATCATGGCTTGTTCTCAGCCACATAATTGCCATAAAGGTTCTTCAGTTGGAGGAGGACAAGGAACTTAGACTTGGCAAAGAAGAGCTCACAAGCCAATGGGGAAGATAGAGATGGAAATGATACAGTCAGAAAGTACTGCCTGAAAGTTTTAAGCAGTATTGAGGTCAGGGTGTGATTGAAATCTGCCTTAAGAATACTGAGTCTTAAAGCTGAGCAGAAATTGAGGGTGGGTAGGGTGGGTAGATTCAGAGAGGGAGGAAGAAGGATTCCAGGACTGATACAGTGCAAGAGGAGCAAAAGACTCTGGGTCTACAGGTAAATAATTTATGCATTTAAAGAAATCCCTGGCTGTTGTGACATCATTAGAAGGCTGATATTTCCATTTGGAAAAACTATATGCTGTTCTCTCTGCCAGACATTCTTTGTTTCTAGCTCTACCTCTGTCTGCAGCTTAACTTCCAATGTATCCCTCAAGTGCCAGGTCAAATGGTATCTGCTGTATGAAGTATTTTCCTGATACTGCACTCTGTTTTATTAAAACAATCATTTTAGGTTATCTTCATGGGTGGTTTACACATCTTCCTTAATGGAATCTTAGCTCCTTTCTGTCAAGGACCTTGTTTTTTCATCTTAGCATCCCATTTCCTAACCTAGATCTTGCCATTGTTGTTATTGTTATTAGCTGCCCTCAAGTTGACTTCTGACTCATGGTGACCCTGTGCACAGCTTAACAAAATGTTTTGTAGCCCTGCACCGTTCCCATGATCAGTTGTGGATCTAAGGCTGAATTAAGACATGTGAGTGCTCTAAAACCAATAATCTGTTCTCCTTCCTTTTCTTACTCATTATAATATATGTGATATATGATATATCTATATCTATATCTGTATCTATATTTATCTATATATCTATCCATCTATCTATTGTAAAATTTTCATTTTTTCCATTTGTTAAAAAGTGGAAACTACATATTGAAATGTTTGAATTGGT
>NW_006921604.1:22305889-22320896 GCF_000298275.1 Orycteropus afer afer
TATATATATATACATGGGAGCTCTGGTAGCATAGTGCTTAAGGCACTTGACTGCTAACCAGAAGGCTGGTGGTTCAAACCCAACAGCCACTCCTCAGAAGGAAGATGGGGCAATTTACTTCTGTAGTGATACTGCCTTGGAAACCCAAGGAGGGGTTGCTATGAGCCAGGTCCAACTCGATGACACATAACAACAACAACATATATATGCATGTATATATGAATCTGTTGCAGACCCTCCAGCAGCTTTTTGAGTCATTTGATAAATAGGTTGGAGTAAAACATCCAAATGAGGGATATGTTCCCTCCAAAATCCAAAGAAGCCCACTGGGTGTTGCATCTCCTTTTTAGTTGTGGGAGTGGACAGATACAATAACTTATTCTTCACTTTGGTAGGAATATCAACATGGGCCCCACCACTGGACCCTAGACATTTCACCAAGGTGAAAGACACCTGAATTTTTGTTGAGTTAATTTCCCACCCTCTTAACAAAAGGTCTAGAGCCATTCATACCTCTTTCTTACTACGTTCGATCAGCAAGATGGCATCAATGTAATAGACCAGTATGACATCTTATCAAGAGAAAGGTGATCAATATATCTGTAGACTAAATTGTGACATAGTGCTGGAGAGTTGATATACCCCTGGATTAGGACAGAGAAAATGTACTACTGGGCTTCCAGCTGAGGGAAAACTGCTTTTGATGATCCTTTGAAACCATGATTGAGAAAAAGGTATTGGCCAGCTCAATGGCTGCATACCAGGTACTAGGAGATTTATTAATTTGTTCAAGCAATAAAAACACATATGGAACAACAGTTGCAATTGGAGTCATCACTTGGTTAACTTTACAAATATCCTTCAAGATCCATCTGTTTTTTGTACAGCCCAAACAGGTGAATTAAATGAGGATGTGGTGGAAATCATTGTCCCTGAATCTTTCAAGTCTTTCATGGTGGTACTAATCTCTGCTATCCCTCCAAGAAAGTGATCTTGCTCTTGGTTTACTATTATCCTAGGTAGCGATAGTTCTAATGGCTTCTATTGTTGTTGTTGTTGTTTGCCTTCGAGTCGGCCCCGACTCATAGTGACCCCTCCTTGGGTTTCCGAGGCAATATCACTACAGAAGTAGGATTGCCCAACCTCCCTTCCGAGGAGTGGCTGGTGGGTTTGAACCACCAGCCTTCTGGTGAGCAGTCAAGTGCCTTAGGCACTATGCTACCAGAGCTCCTATCATAGTAGCCCTTACTCCACATGTCAGGGAACCAGTATGGGGGTTCTGCCAGTTGCTGAGTATGTCTATTTCAGTTTTGCATTCTGGAATTGGTGAAATCACTGCAGGATGGGTTCTGGGACACACTTGACCCACTGTGAGACACATCTGAGCTAAGACTCTATTAGTAACTTGACTTCAATATGCCCCCACTCTAACTGGAGGGCTATATTGATATTTGGGGTCTCCTACAATTAGTGTCATTTCAGAGTCAGTAACAAGTAATCCCCCAAAAGTCTGATTATTTCCTTTTCTCCAATGAATGATTACTCTTTTCCCAGCCTTTCCTAAAGGAAATCTTTTCAAGAGATTAACAGTATAAATTTTTTGGTAGTGCAATGGGGTTTTTCCTCAAGGGCACCTAGTCTCTCCTTCATTTAAGGAGTTGTGGGTCTGTAAACTAAGGAGTCCTGGTGGTGCAGAGCCTAAGGCATTTGACTATTAACCAGAAAGTTGATGGTTCAAGCCTACCATCTGTTCTGTGGATGGATGATGGGGCAATCTACTTCTGTAAAGATTTACTGCCTTAGAAACCCAATGGGGATCACTGTGAGTTGGAATCGATTTGATAGCAGTGGGTTTTTGGGTCTGTAAACTGGCTCAAGTCTGGAGATTGATTGAGGAGGGACCATGACTCTGTATTTCAGAGATTCTAGTTGCACTGCTGTTCACTTGACCTAGAATTCTTCCGCTTGTATAGATCAAGTACATATTTAGTAGATTTCCCATCTATTTCATGCCTAGGGACACCATTCCTAACTAGTTGTCTTAGTTTTCTAGTGCTGCTATAACAGAAATACCACAAATGGATGGCTTCAACAAATAGGAATTTATTCTTATATAGATTTGGGGTCTAGGAGTCTGAGTTCAGAGTGCTAGTTCTAAGTGCTGGGTGGAAACCCCGTGACCTTGGGCTCCAGCTCTATATTTTGTTCCAGGCCCACTAGAGCAAGTTGGAGGATTTTCCTAACTCATGTACCTGCTGGGTCAAGATCAACAGGTGAAATGGCACAATCCCAAGATCAGAAGGCAACACAGCAGACCACTGGTTCAAGTTTAGGAACTGGAGATGAAGACTTGGCCAAATGATGGATCCAAAATGTGCCAAAGAGCTAGAGACCTTTCTCAACGTTTCTCTGTATATACTGGAAGCAGGCCACACCCCAAAGTCAACTGGTTAACTGCTCACAGCAATTTCCACCATGGAGATGATTACATCACATCCAATCTCATCATGGGGAATAACTACATCCAGCTGCCAAACCACTCAAAATCATGGTCCACTCAAGTGGATACACAACTTTAACTACCATGTTAGACAATGCCATAAGTCCATATTAGTCAGACTATTCTGATTACTGTTTTGGTTTTGCTGTCCATTACAGTAACCGTGTTCCCCTTGTTTTTGTTGATTAAGTGCTTCAAGTCATCTTCACTTTCAGCAAGCAATGTTGTGTTGTCTGAATATCACAACTTGTTATGAGTCTTCTTCCAATCCTGATGCTGCATTCTTATTCATATAGTCCCAAAGAACAAAAAGCAAAAAAAAAAAAAAAACTCACTGCTGTCGAGTTGGTTCCAACTCATAGCAACCCCTCCTGGATTTCTGAGAAGGTATCTCTACAAAAGTATATTGCATGTCTTCCTTCCAAGAAGTGGCTGGTGCGTTTGAACTGCCAGCCTTCTGGTTAGCAGTCAAATGGCTTAGGCACTACACCACCAGAGCTCCCTCACATAGTCCAGCTTCCTGGATTATTTGCTCAACATACAGACTGAGTAAGTATAGTGAAAGGATACACAACACTGAACACACCCTTCCTGATTTTAAACCTTGCACTATCCCCTTGTTCTGTATTTTGACTTTTTGGACTTGTTTTATTTTTCTTAAGCTCCCACTTGAATTTGCATATGAGCAATTGATGATCTGTTCCACAGTCAGCTATTGGCCTAGTTTTGCCTGATGATACTGAATTTTTCTATTACCTCTTTCCACAGATGTCAATTTGGTTCCTGTGTATTCCATCTGGTGAGGTGCACATGTATAGTCACTGTTTACGTTATTGAAAAAAGGTATTTGCAATGAATAAGTTACTCATCTTGCAAAATTTTATTATGTGATCTCTGGTGTCATTTCTACCACCAAGGCCATCTTTCCCAACTACTGGTGATTCTTCTTTGTTTCCAACTTTCATATTCCAATTACCAGTAATAATTAGTACATCATGATTGTAAGTTTGGTCGATTTCAGAATGCAGAAGTTGGTAAAAATATTCTATTTCTTCATCTTCAGATTCAGTGGTTGAGGTATAAATTGAATAATGGTAGTATTAACTGGTCTTCCTTTTGGTGTATGGATATTATCCCATCACTGACAGCATTGTACTTCAGAATAGATCCTGAAATGTTCATTTAGATGATGGATGTGACACCATTCCTGTTCAATTTGTCATTCCTGGCATAGTAGGCCATATGATTATCTGATTCAAAATGGCCCAAGCCAGTCCATTTCAGCACAGTAATACCTATGATACTAATCTTTATGTGATCCATTTCATTTTTGCAATGTCTAGTTTTCCTAGATTCATACGTCATACATTCCATCTTCTGATTATTTATGAATGTTTGCAGTTATTTATTCTCATTTTGACTTATGGTCCATTAGCAAATGAAGGTCCTGAAAGCTTTACCCCATTCATGTCATTAAGGTTGACTTTATTTTGAGGAGGCAGGTCTTCCTTAGTTGCATTTTGAGTGCCTTCCAACCTGAGGGGCTCATCTTCCTGCACTATACCAGACAATGTTTCACTGCCATTTTAGAGGAAAATTTTTTCAGAAGCAGATAGCCCCAGTTTGTCTCAGTCTGGAAGCTCTGCTGAAACCTATTCACCATGAATGACCCTGCTGATACTTGAAACACTAGTGGCATAGCCTCCAGTCTCACAGCAACACACAAGCCAACACAGTACAACAAACTGACAGACAAGTGGTGATACAAATATATATATATATATATATATATATAGAGAGAGAGAGAGAGAGAGAGAGAGAGAGATAGAGAAGAGAGAAATTAATCTCAAGGAAATAATTCCCACAGTGGCAGAGGCTAGCAAGTCCCAAGTCTGCTGGTCAAACATTAAGCTTGAGGCTTCTCCTGACTCACAAAACTGAAGAGGCTGATGAACCCAAGATTGGTAGGCAGTATAGCAGGCTACTGGTTTTATCAGGCTACTAGTCTGATAAATTCAAGATTGGCAGGTAAAATGTCAGGCTGTTGATTCACAGGCTCTAGAAGCAAGAATCCCAAGATCAGCAAGCAACATGGTAGGCCATTTGTTCAAGTCCAGATGATGATGAGCCAGATGTAAGATCTTGAGCAAAAGCCGGAGACCTTTCCCAGAGCTTTTCCGTGTATATTGGAAACAGGCCACACCCAAGTAAACTCCCTTTCAACTGATTGACTGCTTATAGCAGGTCTCATCATGAAGATGATTAATTATATCTGTTCCATTCATGGGGGAATAACTGTATCTAAGCTGCCTAGAATCTAACCACCTAGAATCATGGCCCAGGCAAGTTGTCACATAATCTTGACTATCACATATACTGAAGGTTTTTTAGTCTCTTTAGGGGTGAAAAGAGCATTCTGTTGTCCAATATGTGATCATTGCAGTCAGGAACATGAATAAAGCAATTTAAACATTGATAAATATGCATTGTATTTTATCTTCTATTATGGAATCATACATGCTTAAGTGAGTGAAAATTGTCCTTCCCAAATCTGTAAATTTAAGTCTTATGGAAGAATGAAATTGTTGTACTACCTTGTAAATGTTTGTATGTAAGTCATTGGGATGTTGTTGTTGTTGTTTGCCGTCAAGTCAGCCCTGACTCATAGCGACCCCTCCTTGGGTTTCCAAGGCAGTATCACTACGGAAGTAGGATTGCCCAACCTTCCAGGATGCCTTCATGAATTCTTCATCAGGTATATATACACATTATATATTCAAAAAGGAAAATCTATTTGAAAGAATGTCATGAACTTTTCCTCTTCTTTTTATTCAAGATTCGAGTGTATAAATGATGGTGTATTATGTGGTTATATGAAATTGATCTCCAGCATTCAGTACTTCTGAAGCACTGTCATCATTTGTTTGTTTCTTTCTATGCTTTTTTTTAAAATTTTATTTTTGTTTAAACAATGAACTACTTGATAATCAGTAATTGACATGATTTATTTGTTGTATCTTCAAAATCTTCTTTTAAATTATCTAAATACCCAGTCAATGACTGGTGGAGATCCGTGCATGTCTTTTGATTTACTTCTGATTCTTGGAGAGATTTACTCATCCAATGAAAATACTGCAATATATTATTTCAAATAACCAACTTAAGTACACACTCTAGAATTTGCTTCTTTCTGGCCATGTTTTCAGCCTTCTCTTTTGATATCTCCTTTTTTTGTCTTGTTTTCAACAATATTTTCTAAGGCATATGAGTGTATGATTCCAGGATTGCACTCTTTGCTACAGTATGAGCTTCCCAATGTATATTAGAAAGGCATTTTAATAGTTGATCATTGCCTAAATATGTTTTAAAAAGTACTCATTGGTGAGTAGAGGTGGTAGAAAGTGTGTATCATGACTGAATAGTAGAGAAAACAATCAACTGCTTCTGGAGAACAATCTACTGGGCTACATCCTACAAGATTAAGTGAATGTGCAGTACACGGTATGAAAATGACATACTTGTTATGTTCTAACATTTTCTGTGCATGCTGTTATAATGCCCTGACATAGTGGCAGCATGATAATGGGACTGGACTCTGACAAAGAAAAATCTATTTTGCAAACTTCACATAAACAGTGAAGTACTTGATTTCCAATTTCTTCACCAGTAAGACTTTTTAAGCTAATAATTGTGGGAAATTGCTGATAGGCTTTCCATTTGTTGGAGATGCATCTTTGTGAGAAAGATCTGGCATGGAACCTACAAACTGAAATATGGAGCTATACTTATTTCACTGAAAATAATTGATAGAACTTTATCACTTATTAAGTTTATTAATTCTTCATGTATTGTTTTAGACAAATACAATGAGGTAGTCTTTTCTGCGTTACAACATTTTGAGATGTGACCTACTGGAAATGGATCAAATTGAGCAACACATTCCAGTAAACCCACAAATTTCCAGTTTACAGAGACCCAAACACTTTGTTTCTTCCTTGAAAAGATAGTTCATGTTCAACAGTTCTCATAATGACATAACAACATGTTGCAAGGCAGCTTTAAATACTGATGTTCTTTATTAATTGGTATTTCCAGTTCATGAGTTGAACCAAAACCATGCCTTTAGTTTAAACATGACAACATACACTTTCTGTGAATTGAACTGTTTTCATGTTTATCAATCATATTTGAGTTTTGTCAATCACTAAATCCATCCTTAGGAAATTAAGATTTGAATGATTTAGGACTGAATAGTTTACAAACAAAATAATATACAGTAACTATTACCTCTTATAATTTTCACCTTTAACTTTGCACACTAGAAATATACTCTGTCTACAAATTCTTCCTTGTTTACCATCCAGAAGTTTTCAACAGAAATTTTCTATTGGTCCCCCGTGATGTTGCAATCACTTTACCCTTTTGATCCAATAATTTACATCATTAGATGAAAAATTATTCTACAAAGCATGCCCTGTGTTTCTGTTATTTATGGGTTCAACAGATGATACAATTTCAGATTCTAAAATGTTTTCATTTCCTACACCATTATTATTATTATTTACTTCAGCAAAGTATTGATATTAGTAATTTCATGATTTGTATCCCTTAAAATTGATCATTCAATGGAAGAAGTCTCTTCTGATTCATTATATTTTAAAAGGAAGTTAATTTTGGAATTGTCTTTAAAAATTCACAAATCCTTTTCTTTTTATGGTCTGTGAGCTTTCATTTTTGCCATCCACTTATTTGTTGCCATTTCATTCTACCTAGATATAAAATTATATCACTTTAAAATTTGATTTTAATGTAGCAAATAAATGTGAATAATTGAAAAGAAACGACATTTGTAAAACAAATACAATTTACAAAATATATTTACATTCAAATTTGGATGTTAACACAACATTTATATTTGAAAATTGTTTGTTGTTGTTATGTGCCATGTAGTTGGACCCAACTTGCAGCGACCTCTCCTTGAGTTTCCCCATGCAGTATCACTACGGAAGTAGATTGTCCAACCTTCCTTCCAAGGAGTGGCTGGTGAGTTTGAACCACCAGCCTTTTGGTTAGTAGTCAAGTGCCTTAGGCACTATGCTGCCAGAGCTCCCATTTGAAAATTAGTAAGGAAAAATATCTACTTGGAACATGTAATTTTGTTATTCTTCAGGTATGAAATAGTCAAAAGAATAGTACTTACAAGGCACTAGAAAATAATTTGTTTGTTGTAAAATGGTTATTGATGGGCCCTTTGCAGGTCTCCACGTCATCTTGAAATAATAGTTAAAAGTTTGTGCACTCACTTTCCATCCTTTGATACTGCATCTTCACAGTTCATTGGACTACTGCTGATACCTGACAGAAGCAAAAACAGTCACAAATATCATGATACAATTACAAGGGTAGGCTCAGTCTGAAGATGTGTTTTGGTTCACTTTGTGCAGGATAGGATGAGATACATCATGAGTCATGTGATTACAGTGCCACTGGCACATTCTTATGTGGTTGATAAGAAAGAAATGAATATGAGGTTGTATACAATTGATCTGAAATGAAAAGGAAAATATAATTGTTATTGTATACAAAATTTATAAAATGTACATTTTATTTCTTTGTGGAATTGTTCAATTCCAATACTCAGAGATACATACATAATTGATGTAACAAGAGCAGTACTTCTTGAGGAGCATGTTTGTTTTTTCTCATCATTCAATTTCTTAAAAGAAATTCAGTCTGAAGGGAAATGGAAAATAAAACACATTTATGTAATTTTTATTATCTACATATTCATTTACTTTATTTCCTTGAGGAATTGTTCAATTTCCTTACATGGAGGTATGTAAATATTCTGGTAAAATATAAATGTAATGTTCTGATAAATACCCTTTGTTACTTTCTTGGAAGATAAATTTAGAAACACACTCATTATTGCAAAACAGAAACATTTTGCAAGATAAATAAACACTGAATTTTACATCATCTTAATGGGCTTAATACCTCATTTATTAGCATGTATAGCGTAATATCAAGCACTGTGTCCCACACAACAGACAATAAAAAATGAAACTCACTTGATACATAAATTAAAACTTTTTGAGTTAGATGAATATTAGTATTGCCAGTATTTTTGGATGTTTGCTATTTTAGTATTATATTAAATTGTTCCCCGTGTTAGTATTAGATTAAATGTATGCTAGATTGTGTCCATATGTATGACAAACATATTTTAAAGTTAAAATTATAAATATTGTTTTTAAAATTTAGGATGTAAATGCTATGCATTTAAAAAGTAACTTGATTGAATTCATTGCAATGGTTGACTTAGTTGAGTTCCCTTACTTTTGCTTGTCACCTGGGAATGGAGCTCCCATTGGTTGTCTACCAGGACATGCACAAGAGCTTACCCTTATGTTGTATCATGGCAAATAACAATGCTCACCATTTTGGCTAGAGTTGCTGAATCAGCAGACATGGATGTACTAAATGGTTCTATCAAAATGGATCAGAGATCTGTCATCGATTAATATAATCTGTCCTTGCCTGGTTAACAGCTCATGTTGGACCCAGTTGCATATTGGGTGAATGTAGCAGTAGTTAGACTCAACAGCTCACTCCCACCTCTTGTTTATCAGAGAGAAATGGTATACTCCCAAGAGACCCATCAAAATAAGGAGTTTCAATTACATGGGAGGGGACCATAGGAGACAGATGGCAATGAAGGTGTTGAAGTAGTAGGGGCCTCACAGCTTAAATAACCCTGCATGTGGGCACCTTCTTGACCCTGCATGAATTTTATTTCTGGCTGACACTTCTCATGCACTGAAGCTGGTATCAATTTCATTTAATGCCCTACCAGTTCTCTTCTCCTTGTTTTTCCTTGTGTCCTGTTTGCTTGGCATCTATGGGCCTTTGCTGTAGATAATTGGTGCCCCTAGTATTTAAATTTTTTTTTTTTTTTCCCTAAGCATGTGCTTGGGAGATCTGGTGGTATAGTGCCTAAGGCACTTGACTGCTAACCAGAAGGCTGGCAGTTCAAACCCACCAGCCACTCTTTGGAAGGAAGGTTGGGCAATCTACTTCCATAGTGATACCACCTCAGAAACCCAAGAAGAGGTCACTATGAGTCAGATCCGACTCAATGGCAGTGGTTTTTTTTTTTTTTTTTTTCTTCAAAGCATGTGCTTACCTTGCTTATTGAGTAATCTGTCCCTGTTGTTATCCATAGGGTTTTTGTTGTCTCATATTGGAAGTAGATCATCAAATGTTTCTTCCTAGCCCATCTTAGTCTGGAAGCTTCACCAAAACCTGTTCAGTACCATACTAAAAACCAAACCAAACACTCTGTTGTCCAGTTGATTTCGATTCATAGCTATCCCTCCTTGGTTTTCTGAGGTGGTATCTCTACGGAAGTGGATTGCCCAGTCCTCCTTCCGATTCAGCACCATAGCGGCACACAGACTTTCGCTGACAGAGGGGTGGTGGCTGTGCCTGAGGTGCATTGGCTGGAATCTAACTCAGGTGTCTTTCATGGAAGGTAAGAATTCTACCTCAGAACCAGCACAAAATAAGCACTGAGGTAATGCTTACTGTAGCATTAGAACACACAGTATCACAAGCAGTCTTTACTGCTATTAAGGACTTAGAATGCACAGTTATGATTCTAATCTCTGCTACTTAGTAGCTGTGTGACTTTGGGCAATTAATTAACTTCTCTGCAATTCAGTCTCTAAAGAAAAAAAAAAAAAAAAAAAGATGAAATATAGAGATGTACCTGTGAAGCAGAGTGTCTTGCAGAGTGAGCATTCAATACATGATACCAAAAAACCAAACCCATTGATCTCAAGTTGATTCTCACTCATTGTGATCCTATAGGATTGAGTAGAGCTACCCCACAGAGTTTCTTTTCTTTTCTTTTTTAATTTTCATTGTAGTTTGGGTGAAAGTTTACAGAGCAAATTAGTTTTCCATCAACAATTTATGCATATTTTGTTTCGTGTCTTTGATTGCAATCCCCTCAGTTTAACAGAACTCTTCTAAATTCCTCCCTGGGTTCCCCATTTCCATTCATCCTACTTTCCTGCCCTCCCCCTCCTTTATTTTTGGGCAAATGCTGTCTTTTTGGTCTCATGTGGTTGATTGTACTGAGAGTATATCGTTCCCTGGTATTATTATTTGCTCTACAGGACTATATATTTTTTTGGCTGAAAATTGATCCCTAGAGTGGGTTCAGTTCCAAGCTTCATGGTTGTCTAAGGCTCACAGTCTTGGAGGTTCATCAGTCTCTATTAGACTGATGAATTTGGGCCATTTTCTATGATTTTGAATTTTATTCTATATTTTTTTCCTCCATCTTTGTCCAGAACCTTCTATTGTGATTCTGATCAGAGTGGTCAGTGGTTGTAGCCAGGCGCCATCTAGTTCTTCTGGTTTCAGGGTAGTAGAGACTGTGGTTCTCATGGTCCTTTAGTCCTTTGGACTACTGTTTTCCTTGAGTTTTTTTATTTTCTTCACTCTTCTTTTCTCCAGATAAGGAAAGATCAATAGTTGAATCTTAGATGGTCACTGCCCCATTGGGTTTCCAAGGCTATAAATCTTTACAGAAGCAGACTGCCATACCTTTCTTCTGTGGAGAAGCTGGTCGGTTTGAACTGCCAACTTTCTGGTTATCAGCTGAGCACTTAACCACTGTACCATCAGGGCCCCTCAAATAATCATTTGTTGAATGATTTAGACACTAGACATCATTTTAGACAGAGACTCTCCTAGAGTTTTGGAAACATATGGAACATCTATTGCATATTGTAGCATCCTTTAGGAATGCCTGCTTCAAACAGATTCTGGCTTCCCTAGGGGTATCTATTCAAGTAAATTAACCTCCTGGGTCTCAATTCCCTCATCTATTAAGTATGCATTATTTGATAGGTTGTTGTGAGGACTAAATTAGTTAATATGTAAAGTGATTCAAACAGTTCTTGGCTTACAGTAATCATCACTTAATAAGTCATTCCTGCTACTATTAGTAAGGAGCTCTGGTGGAATAGTGCCTAAGGCATTTGACTGCTAACCAGAAGGTTGGTGGTTCAAATCCACCAGCCACTCTGTGGAAGGAAGACTGGGCAATCTACTTCCATAAAGATTTACTGCCTCAGAAACCCAAAGGAGGTCACTATGAGTCAGGATTGACTTTATGACAGTGAGGTTCCCCCCCCCCATTGTAGTAGTAGTAGTAGTAGTAGTAGTAGTAAAAAAACAAACAAACAAACAAAAAAACCTCACTGCTATTGAGTCAGATTTGACTCATAGCAACTCCTCCTTGGGTTTCTGAGGCAGTATCACTACGGGAGTAGATTGCCCAGTCTTCTTTCTGAGGAGTGGCTGGTGGCTTTGAATTCCAGCCTTCTGGTTAGCAGTCAAATGCCTTAGGCACTACATAGTAGTTTAAACTACATCTTTGGGTTGCTGTGAGGCTTCAATATACTTGACATTGTGCCTGACATGGTGTGTGCCCTCATAAATGTTAGCTATGAGCCTCTCTGTTAGGTACTAGCTCACCATACTCCTTTTCTTAAGAATGCTCCCCTCAAGAAAGAGGTCTCCACTTCCTGTATTCTCCTTTGCTAGAGGACACAGCCAGCCCCTTGAACATCCTATCAGTTCTAATTCTGTAGCTTAAGACACTGATTTTTATTTTAGAATTGTAAGGCAGCTTCATAGAATTTGAGCTTCTCAGAGGGATACATTTATCAAAAGGTTGTGTTTGATGTTTCAAAAGGCCTGGATGGATGTTTCATTTCAGTACTATTCAATAATAGGTGATTTGACCGATTCCTCATTTTCACTTTGTATGCAGATGTTTGGTATTATTTGACAAGAAGAGTGCCTGAGTGTTTCTCTTTTGTCAGTATTGAAAGCCATTTGGGAATACACTTGAAATCAAGTAACAAGTAAAGATATATTCCTACTTAGCCTTTCTTTTCACTCTACAATCCTATCAGTATTCCTGAATTACAAAACAAACCATAACATTCATTCTGATAACTTACATCATGTGAATTCAAGGTATGTCTGATCCACTGCATTCTAATCTTTTCTCCAAACATCCTGGAGGGTTATTATCCAGTAATATCCCTTTCCTGCTTACTCTTTCCATATATGATATATTTTGTGGAGGCTATGAAGGAAGGAAGGAAGGAGCCCTGGTGGTGCAGTGGTTAAATGCTGGGCTCTAACCAAAAAGGTCAGCAGTTCCCACCCACCAGATGCTCCATGGGGGAAAGATGTGTCAGTCTGCTTCCCTAAAGATTAAGCTCCTCCAAATACCCAATGTTGTGGAGTTGATTCTGACTCATAGTGACCCTAAAGGAAAGGGTAGAACTGCCCCATAAAGTTTCCTAGACTGTAAATCCTTTTTTTTTTTAAATTTTTCTTGTGATTTGGGTGAAAGTTTATGGAGCAAATTCACTTTTCATACAGCAGCTCACAAACACTTTGTCTCATGTCACTGACTGCAATTTCCCACAATACAACAGCTCCCCTCCAACTTTCTCCCTGTAGTTGCCTCTTCCTTGTGTCCTTCCCTCCCATCACTCCTGCCCCTAAGCTGTCTCCCTGGACATACACAGCCCTTCTATTCTCCCATGACTGAGCCTTCCAAGAAGTGTATCTACCTAATGTAAATGTTCAGCTCATATGCCTGTCTTTTCTTCATATGGAAGCCACAAGAGTGAGTTCAGTTCCAGACATGAAGGGCAGCTAGGGGCCATAGTCTCAGTGGTTCCATCAGGCTCTAGCAGATCAGCAAAACTGGTCCTTTTTTTTTTTTTAATGGTTTTGAGTTTTGTTCCACATTGTTTTCCCATTCTATCCAGGATCTCCTACAGAGATTCTACTCCAAGTGGTTGCAGTGGTAGCCAGGCAATATCTAGTTCTTCTGGTCTCATACTTGTAAAGGCTGAGGATTGCATGGTGTACCAGTGGCTTGTAATAACTGTTTCCATGCATATTCGATTTTCTTCATTCTTCTTTGCTCTGGCCCATTGTTGTATCTAGATGGCCGCTTGCAAACTTTTAAGATCCTAGTCACTACTTGCGAAAGTAGGATGTGCAACAATGTTTTGGGTAGTGTTATGCGCCAATTGAGCTTGATGTCCCCTGTGACTATGGTCCCAAGCCCACAGGTCCAACTGCTTGCTCCCTCTGAGTAGCTGGCTGTGGACAAGAAGTGACTACTACCTTGGCACTTTGTCAGCTCTACTACATAACTGGGAATGCTTACAGAACATACAAATATTGGCAGAAATATTGTCTGCCAAGTATGTCTTGGGCATACTTCTTCCTGCATAGATATTCCTAATAGTTCAGCCCGTCCACTCATCTATCTACCCATATATCCATGTTTGCCTTCATTGACAGTGCAGTACTGTATGTGCAAAAGGGGTCATCTTTGTTGTCTGTACCTCCCATGCACTCTTTATGTCTTCCTCTTCCTCAATGTCACTGTGCTGAAAACTCACATTTGGTACATTGCCCTTCTCTTCCCCCAAATCAATACTTGTCTCTACCTATCTAACAGTATTTGCGCCCCTCCACTCCCATCCCTGGTAACCAACAACAACAAAAACTTTCCTTCCAAATATAAACCTCTCCTTGACTTCTTACAATACCAAACTAATACACCATTTGTATTAGGCTGGTGACCTCTGGAGCAGCAGGATATCCAGGTAAAAGGGGCAGGAGGTAAGACTAGGCCAAAAGCCTCCTACAGCCAGGAAAGGGAGGGAGAAGGAGAGGCCAGGGACTTCAGGAATGGCAAGATATCCAGGTAAAGGGGAGGGAGGCAAGTCTAGGCTCCAAGCCCCCTAGAACCAGGAAAGGGAGGGAGTGGCTAGGGACCACAAAGTGGCAGGTTCCAGGTAGCAATTAGGTAAAGGGAGGGTGCAGAGGTTTGCAACAGCTAACGGAGACAAAGTTGTCTGTCAGTTTGTCATCCTGTGGGGCTTGTACACTTCTGTGAGGCTTGAGGCTCTGCCACTGGTGGTTCTGACACCAGCAGGGTTGCACATGGTGCACAGGTTTTAATGCAGCTTACAGACTAAGACAGGCTATGAAAAAGGAGGAGGCTATCCACTTCTCAAAAACTGGCCAGGGAAAATTTTATGAATACCAGATAAACACTGTCTGATACATTACTGGGAAACTTTATGAATAGCTCAGAAACATCGTCTGACATAGTGCAGAAAGGTGAGCCCCTTGGGTTGGAAGGCACTCAAAATAGGACTGGGAAAGAGCTGCCTCATCAGAGTAGAACCAACCTTAATGATATGGATAAAGTAAGCCTTTCAGGACTTCCATGTGCTGACATGGCATGACTCAAATTGAGGAGAAACAGCTATAAACATTCATTAATAATAGGAACATGGAAGGTACAAAGTATGAATCTAGGAAAATTGGAAGTTGTCAAAAATGAAATGGAACACATAAAGATTGATATCCTAGGCATTAGTGAGC
>NW_006921604.1:22322111-22323634 GCF_000298275.1 Orycteropus afer afer
ATATCTGTTCTTATCCTGGCTCTCACTTCTTTAGGATATATACCTAGTAATGGAATGGCTGGGTGAAATGGTATTTCTAATTCCAACTTTTTAAGGAATTGCCATACTGCTTTCCACGGTGGTTGTATCATTTTACATTCCCACCAGCAGTGTATGAGAGTACTAATCTCTTCACATCCTCACCAGCATTTCTTATTTTCTGTCTTGTTGAACTTTGCATCTTTCTAATGGCTAATGATCATGAGCATTTCTTCCTTTGTTTGTTGGCTGCCTGAATATCCTCTTTGGTGAAGTGTCTATTCATGTCTACTGCCCATTTTTTAATTGGATTATTTGTCTTTTTGTTGTTGAGGTGTTGGAGTTTTCTATGAATTTTAGAGATAAGTCCCTATTTAGATATGTCATTGCTGAATGTTTTTTCCCAGTCTGTGGGTTCTCTTTTGACTCTTCAGAGAAGTCTTTGGAAGCACATAAAAATTTAATTTTAGAAGGTCTCATTCATCTAGTTTCTCTTCTGCTGTTTATGCATCTTGGGTTATGCTGGATAGTCTATTTATGCCTTATACTTGTTGTTGTTCTTATGTGCTGTCAAGTTGGACCTGACTCATAGCAACCCTTCTTGGGTTTTCAAGGCAGTAGCATTCCAGAAATAGATTGCCTAACCTTCCTTTCAAGGAATGGCTAGTGGGTTTGAACCTCCAGCCTTCTAGTTATCAGTCTAGTGTCTTAGGCATTACACCACCAGAGTTCCCAAATTTGCCCCTAGTTTTTCCTTGAGGAACTTTATAGTTTTAGGTTTCATATTTAAGTCTATGATCTACCTGGAGTTAATTTTTGTGTATGGTGTGAGGTATAGCTCTTGTTTCATTCCTCTGCAAATAGATATCCAGTTTTGCCAGAACAATTTGTTAATCAGACAATCTCTTCCCTATTTAATGGTATGGTAAAGTTTGTGCGTCAACTTGGCTGGGCCTAGTTGAATGGCTGGGAAGCTGGATGCAGTATTCCCCATGATGAGACTAGTAATGAAGTCCTTCATGGAATCTACTGTGAGCAGCTGAGTAGCTGCCTTAGGGAAATGTGGTCTGCTTCCTGTATATAAGCAGAAGCCTTGGGGAATTGTCTCTAGTTTATGGCACACTTGGACCCTGAATGTGGCCGTGTCATTATTCAGCAGTCTGCATGCTCTGCCAACCTTGGAACTTAGAATGGACTTGAATTAATGGCCTCCAGTGTGATTTGGTAACATCAGGACTGTGCCTTTTTACTTGTCAACCTTGGGCTTCTCAGCCTCAGCAGCCAGCATCTGGCTGAGTGAATAAAGGCCTCTACTTTCAGTGGGCCAGGAGCAAGAGGCAGAGCTGGACCCCAAGGTTGAGGGGCTTTCATCCAGCCCCAAGAGCCTAGAACTTTGAACTTGGACTTAAAACCTCAAAACTGTAAGAGAATAAACTCCTGTTTGTTAAGGCCATCCCATTTGTGGTATATTCTTGTCAGAGTGGCACTGTTGTTGTTGTTGTTTT
>NW_006921604.1:22324609-22335390 GCF_000298275.1 Orycteropus afer afer
GTAGAGGAATACAATTGATTTTTGGATGTTGCTCTTGGATCCCACCACTATAGCAAATCTCTCAATTAGTTCCAGTATTTTTTTTTTTTTTTTTTGCTGAGTCTAGGGTTTTCTAGGTATAGGATCATATCATCAGAAAATAAGGATAGTTTTACTTCTTCCTTGCCAATTTGGATGTCTTTGATTTCCCTTTCTTGTGTAATCACCCAATGTTGAATAGAAGTGGTGATAGAGGACATCCTTGTCTGATTCCTGATTCACAAAGGGAATGATTTCAGTCTCTCTCCATTGAGAATAATGTTGGCTGTCGGTTTAGCATATATGCCCTTTATTATGTTGAGGAATGCCCCTTCTTATTCCTATTTTGCTGAGAGTTTTGATCAGGAATGGGTGTTGAATTTTATCAAATGCCTTTTCTGCATTGATTGATATGATCAGGTCATTCTTTTCCTTTGTTTTATTTATGTGGTGGATGACATTGATTATTTTAATAATGTTGAACCATCCCTGCATACCTGATATAAACTCTACTTGGTCATAATGAATTATTTTCTTGATATGTTGTTGGAGTCTATTGGCTAGGATTTATTTTTGAAGACTTTTGCATCTATATTCATGAGGGATATTGGTCTGTAGTTTTCCTTTTGAGTGATGTCTTTGCCTGGTTTTGGTATGAAGGTTATACTTGCTTCATAAAATGAATTTGGGAGCATTCCATCCTTTTCGATGTTTTGAAATAATTTGAGTATTATTGATGTCAGTTCTTCTCTGAATGTTTGGTAGAATTCTCCAGTGGATCTGTCTGCGCCAGGACTTTTTTTTGTTGGTAATTTTTTTAAGGTCTGTTCAATTTCTTTGGTTATGGCTCAGTTCAACTTTTCAACCTCAGTCTGTGTTAGTTTAGGTAAGTAAGTAGTGTGTTTCTAGAAATCTACCCATTCTCCCAGATTTTCAAAATTTTTGGAGTACAGTTCTTCATAGTATTCTGATATTATCCTTTTTTATTTCAGATGATTCTGTTGTGATGTCACCCATATTTTTCTTATTCATGTTATTTGTATTGTCTCCCTCTTTTCCTTTGGTAAATTTGCCAGTGGTTTGTCAATTTTATTAATCTTTTCAACAAACCAACTTATAGTCTTGTTGATTTTTTCTATTGTCTTTCTATTTTCTGTTTCATCTATTTCTGCTCATTTCTTTATTATTTCATTTCTTCTCGTTATTGTAGGCTTTTCTTGCTGTTCTTTTTCTGATTTGGAGATGTCAGTTAAAAGTGTTGATTTTGACTCTTTCTTCTTTTTTAATGTGTGTGTTTATTGCTATAAATTGGCCTTTGATTACAGGTTTTGCTGTGTCTCAAATATTTTGATATGTTGTGTTTTCATTCTTGTTTGATTCAAGGATTATTTTTTAATTTCATTTTGTTTTTTTTATTTCTTCTCTTAACCAGTTGTTCTTAAGGAGGATGTTGTTCAGTTTCCATGAGTTTACTTTTTTTCTATTGATCTTCCTATTGTTGATTTCTAATTTGTTAGGATTGTGATCTGAGAAGATGCTTTGCGGTATTTCAATGTTTTTACGTTTATTAAGGCTTGCTTTATGACCTAACATGTTCTATCCTGAGGAATGTTCCATATGCACTGGAAAAATTGTATATCGTGCTGCTGTTGGATGAAGTGCTCTGTATACATGTCTATAAGGCCAAGTTGGTTGATTGTATTGTTTAGTTCTTCTGTGTCTTTGTTGAGTTTATCTCCAGTAGTTCTATCTTTCATTGAAAATAGTATATTAAAATCTCCTACTATGACTGTGGAGACATCTATTTGCCTTTTCAACTCTTTTAAAGTCTTATTTATGTATTTTGAGGCTCTTTCATTGGGTCCATAGATATTTATTATGGTTATACCTTCTTGTTCAATTGATCCTTTAATCATTATATAATGTCCTTCTTGTCTCTTATGGTGGTTTTTGTCTTAAAGTCAATTTGATCAGAAATTAATATTGCCACTCCTTCTCCTTTTTGGTTGCCATTTGCTTAATATATCTTTGACTTTTAGGTTATTTTTATCTTTTTCTCTAAAGTGTGTCTCTTGAAGACAGCATGTTGATGGCTTGTTTTCTTATCCAGTCTGCAACTCTCCATCTATTGACTGGTGCATTTAATCCATTGAGATTCAGTGTAATTATCAGTAACTATGAACTGGTTTCTGTCATTTTGTTATGTGTTTTTTCATGGTGTTCCTGGTTTCTTTGTTCCATATCATTTAATGCGCTGAGTACATTATGTTTTTGAATCATGTTATCATTTCCTTTGTTGCTTTGTTTTAGTATTGCTAAGTATTTGTGCTTGTCCTCTTTTTTATTGTGATGTGAAGGTTTATCATTTTTCTTTGAGGGTACCTTGTGATAATTTATAATTTTCTCCCTGACTTTAGAACAGTACATTCTACCTTGCAACTCTCTTGACTTCCTCAGCATTTTGAAGTTCTGTAACTACACTATTTTTTTCCCTCTTTTTGGTTTGGAGTTGTCCTCATTTGTCAGTTAATATCTCTGGTTCCCTGTTTACAATTTTGTAAACTTATTTTACTTTGGATACTTCCATAGCTGTGTTGGTTCCTGGACTATATCATCTTGTGTATTAATGATCAGTTGTTGTTTGCTATTATTTGTCCTCTATTCAAATAATGAACCTTTAGTATCTCTTGTAAGGTTTGGCCTGGTTTTAACAAATTCCCTTAATTTCTGCTTATTGGGAAATCTAATTTCACCATCACATTTGAGGGACTATTTTGTGGGGTATATAATTCCTGGTTGGAAATTTTTATCTTTCATGGTTTTATATATACCATCCCTTTGCCTTCTTGTCTGAATGGTTTCTGCTAAGAAATCAGAGCTTAGTCTTATTGGTTGCCTTTGTAGGTAACATTTTGTTTTTCCCATGCTTCTTTCAGGATTTTTCTTTGTCGTTGATTTTGGTGAGTTTGATGATGATATGTCTTCATGACTTTCTTTTGGGGTCTATCTTGTTCATGTTTTGTTGGACTTCCTGAATGGATATATTCTCATCTTTCATCATAGCAGGGAAGTTCTCTACCAACAAATCTTTGACAATTTTCTCAGTGGTTTTCTTTTTCTCTACCTGTTCTGGAATTCCAATCACATGTATGTTATTCATTTTGATATTATCCCACATGAACCTTAGACTTTCTTCATTTTGTTTTGATCTTCTTTCTGATTGATCCTTTCCAAAGAAGTTTTCAGGTATTTGTCTTCAATTTCATTAATTCTGTCTTCCATTGCATTAATTCTACTCCTTTGTCCTTTCAATGTGTTATCTATTTCTGAAAATTTAGTATTAATCTTCTGGATTTCTATCTGTAGATTTTTAATCATTTCTAATTTTTCATTTATTATGTAATTTTGTTTTTGTATTTTCTTCCAAAGTAGTTCTAGGGTTTTGTCTGTGTTTTCCTTAATTTTGTCAGTGTTTTCTTTGATCTATCTCTCAATCCTTTGAAGATATCAAAATATAATTCTCCTGAATTCCTTATCAGGGTGTTTCAATGCTGCTTTTTTCTCAGGGATGCGTTCTGGGTCTGTATCCTGCTCCCTTGTTTCTACCACTTTATCTTGATTCTTTGTGTGGTCTGTGATGGTTTGTTGTGTCCAAGACATTGTGGTGATGTTGTATTTAGATCTCTGTTAACTGTTCATGAAGACCAGTTAAGGGTGAGTCAGGCTTTTCTTGGTGGTCACTTATTGTTGGCCAGTTGGTGGAGAAGGAAGTGGTGGCTCTCATTCAGTCAGTGGATCTGTAGGAGGTGCAGGTGTGGTTGTGTTGTATGGATTTTTTTCCAGAGAGGCAAAAATATATAGCTTAGCTCGCCTTCCTCTTCTCTGCTTCCCCTTTTACTCACTGGTCACTAGTACAGTCCTCTATGCATCCCGTGGTTAGCAGGGCCAGCTTTTAGGTTAATTATTAGGTCCAATATCCAAACTGTGCATGCTGTCAGGATCACAGACAGACCACAGCTCCATATGTCTCCTTTTTTGATGTTTTCACGCAGGTTCTTCTACTAGTTGGAGGTTAGTCCACTTCTGTATCCTTCCTTTCAAAGCTCAGGGCTCTAGGATTATCTTCTGTATCTGTGTTAATTGGTTTCCCTTTTCTTTGTTGAAGAGGGTTTGTGTAGTTTGCCTGCCTATTCCACCATCTTGCTGGAAGCCCCCCAGGTTGTACATTTTAACAGAAGCAGACTGCCACATCTTTCTCATCCAGTAAAGATTACAGCCTTAGGAGCCCATGAGGCAGTTCTTCTCTGTCCCGCAGAGACAATATCTACTCAATGGCAATGGGTATGAAGGAAGGAGAAGTCCTTGCAGAGTTGAAACAGTTAATGAGCTCAGGTGGTAATTGAAAATTTGGATGTTTGAATTCATCCAGAGGTACCTTGGATGAAAGGCATAGTGATCTGCTTCCAAAAAAAAAAAAAAAAAAGTCAATGAGTGGCAATCCTGTGGACCACAGTTCTACTCTGGTACACATAGGTTTGGCATGAGTTGTAGTCAACTCTATGGGAAATGGTTTGGAGGAAGGAAGAGAATGATAACTAATATTCAAAAAACTAGGAAAGAGGTAATAGAGTTAGGAGAAACATAGAATATATACTCACAATAATGTTAAAAACCAAATGGAAGATGACTTTTCCCTCTCATGCTCAGTGTTGTCTGTCTTCATTTGGTATTTTGAGAGGCAAAGTCATGGTTAAACAACAGTAAATGAAAATGTCACGATTCCTTACTTCATTTAGCCTCACTGCATTTATTAAAGCTTATAGTTAACATCTTGCCTATCCAAAATATAACATATGGACCATGTGGGTGAGAGTGCTGTAAAAACCTTCACTTGTGCTGTCTTTGATTGGGGGAGGTTTCAAAATAACCTGAATGTGAATGTTAAATTACTATTAAAAAAAAAAAAAAAAGATTTTGACTTTATAAAGCCTTTGTAGAAGAGAAGGAAAACAAACCAAAACAAAACATTGTAGGTAAGTTTCCTAAAGTTTGAAGGATTTTGATCAAGGGAAGTTTAATAGCATGAGAAGACCAATAACAGCTTCTGGAAAACGGGAAGATTTTGAGAAGCCCCTCACAATGCAGGAAGGGCACCCTCTTTCCCTGGTGTGTGGGAGGTACAGATTCAGTGGGAAGATGTCCCCAGCTAGGACTGGAGGCTTTGAAAGATTTTGAATATTAATAAAGAATTTGTTTGAGTGCACATGCGTGTGTGTGTGTGTGTGTGTGTGTGTGTTTGATGTGTGTTTAAAACCCAGGAAACAAACAAAGAAAACACCTCTTTATTAACATCTCAAAAGAGAACAATTTCAGTGTGAAGATGTGAATAGCTAGCTGCCTGGCACACCTGTACTCTACCCATTATTTCTACATTGTCTCCGTTCAGTTTGCATCTTTTGAAAGGAGACAGTTAATGAGTTCAGATTGAAATCCAACTTTTATAGTGTTTTCAGTGTATATTTTGAGTTAGATATAACAGACTTTTTTTTTTAAATCTTTATTTAAAAATTTTAGTATTATCTTTATTATATATATATTTTTTCAAAAATTCTCTATGCTCGAAGTCTATGGTTGTTTTTAGTGGAAACTGCACAGAAGAAAATTGTGTATAGGCAAGAAGAGATAAAATCTGCCAGAAGAGGAACATATAGCAAATTGTGTGAATGTTATAGATCAAAGCTACATTTTAAAAGTTCAAACTCTTGTTGTGAGAACTTGAAAACTAGCACTTTTAACCACATTTAAAATGTGTTCAAATAAAAATAGTATCATTTGTTATAGACAGATTTTATTTTCTACATTTGAAATAGCTAGAATGATTTTTAACATGAAGCTTTTTTACTTTAAATATGTGCCACTTGCTACTTTTTACTTAGATAACAAATAGAATTTTAATGGAGTTATTAATCCAGGCTGTGTAGTTCTATCACGAAAGATTTCCTTTTAATTATTGGGTGACAGTTTTCAAGAATTAATAGAGAAAAGTTAAACATTGTATTTTGAATAAAAGCTGTTTATTTGATCAGTTTAAGTCTTTGTTATGTCATACACACACACACCTCCTGAGACACTGGCCTCCCCATCCTCATGCCTTGAGTTCTGCCCAAAGACCGTAGTTTCTGCAGTTGGGCAGACCTAAACTAGAGTCTTAACTTTTCCACTCACAAGCCTGTGTCCTCAAATAGGATATTTTACTTGCTTATACCTGTGCATCATTATCTATAATATAGAAATGACAATGTCCAGTTTGTAGTATTTATTATTACTATTATTTTAATTATGTTTTGGGTGAAAATTTATAGAGCAAATTCATTTTCCATACAACAATTCATACACATTTTTTTCATGAATTGATTGCAATGCCCACAACTCAATAGCTCACTTCCTACTCCTTTACCCTGTGTCTTTCTTTCCTATGCATTCCTGCCCTTTGAGTTATCTCCCTGTGCAAATACTGCCCTTCTGGGTGGCATAGTGTCTAAGGCATTTAACTGCTAACCAGAAGGCCAGTGGTTCAAACCCACCAGCCACTTCTCGGAAGGAAGATTGAACAATCTACTTCTGTAGTGGTAACATCTCAGAAACCCAAGGTGTGGTCATTATGAGTTGGATCCGACTCAATGTTTTTTTGTGGTCTCCCATGGTTGATCATTCTAAGGAGTGCAGCTACCCGGTAAAAGTGTTCACCTAATTATTAATGTCTGTATTGTTTGACTGGAAGCCACAGGAGTGAATTCAATTCCAGGCCCTAAGGGTGAATAGGGGCCAGAGTCTTGGGGGTTTCACCAGTCTCTGACAGAACGGTAAGCCTGGTCATTTTTATAATTATAAAAAATATAATGTTATAATTATATATAATATAAACAAACAAACAAAATAACCCAAACTCACTGCCATTGAGTTGGTTCCAACTCATAACGAACCCTCCTTGGGTTTCTGAGGTGGTATCTCTAGGGAAGTAGTTAGCCCAGTCTACCTTCCGAGGAGTGGCTGGTGGGTTTGAACTGCCAGCTCTCTGGTTAGCAGTCAAATGCCTTAGGCACTAATCCACCAGAGCTCCTGTATACAATATAATTATATATAACTATAATTTTGAGTTTTGTTACACATTTTTTCCCACTTAATCTAGGCTTTCCTATTTTGATCCCTTTCTGAGTGGTTGATGGTGGTAGCAAGGTACCATCTGGTTCTCCTAGTCTTAGGGTCATATAGGCTGATGGTCACATGGTCCACTAGTCCCTTGGACTAATTGTTTCCAGCTATCTTTGGTTTTCTTCATTCTTCTCTGGTCTGGAAGGTGAGAGAACAATTGTTGCATCTTAGATGGATGGCTGCTTGCAAGATTTTAAGACCCCAATTTCTACTTTCCAAAGTTGTTGTTGTTGTTATGTGCCGTTGAGTCAACCCTGACTCATAGCAACCCCTCCTTGGGTTTCTGAGGCAGTATCACTATGGAAGTAGATTGACCCACCTTCCTTCCAAGGAGTGGCTTGTGGGTTTGAACTGCCAGTCTTCTGGTTAGCAGTCAAATGCCTTAGGCACTATGCCACCAAAGCTCCCACTTACCAAAGTAGGATATAGAATGTCTTTGTGTTGTATGTTATGCCAGTTGAGTTTGATGTCCTCTGCGATCATGGTCATGAGACCATGGGCCCAGTGACTCATTATCTTAGGGTATTTGCTATGGCTAAGAAGTTATCATCACTGTGCCCCATTAACTCTATTATACATATATACATCCTTATAACACATACAAATATGTATGTGGAAATATTATCTGCCAAACTTACATATGGTCATGGGTATATTCCCTTTTGTCCAGACATACTTGCTCATTCAGCCTGTCTACCTATCTATCTACCTGCAGATTAATGTTTTTTATTACTGATAATGCAGTATTATGTAAGTAAAAGTTTTTATCTTTGCTGTTTGTGCCTCACGTGTACATCTCTGTCTTCCTTTTCTTTAGTGTTACTGTGTTGGTCGTTGACTTTTGGTATATTGCCTTTCCTGTCAATACCTGTCTCTTAACTATTTAGCACTTTTTCCTCCCCTCTTCTCCCATCCCTGGTAACCAAAAAATAAAGTTTCCTTCCATATGTGAGTCTTTCTTTGACTTTTCACAATAGTGGACTAATACAATATTTATCCTTCTGAGATTGACTTATTTCATTCAACATAATGTCCTCCAAGTTCATACACATTATGTGGTATTTCACAGATTCTACATTATTCTTAATGTTGCATAGTATTCCGTTGTGTGTATATACTGTAGTTTGGTTATCCATTCATTTTCTGATGGACACTTAGGTAGTTTCCATCTCTTTGCTAGTGCTTCAATGAACATGGGTGTGCATATATCTATTTGTGTCCTGGCTTTTACTTCTTTAGGATATATATCTAGTAATGGGATTACTGGATCAAATGGCGGTATTTCTATTTCCAACTTTTTAAGGAATATCCTTACCACTTTCCACAGAAGTTCTATTATTTTACAGTCCCACCAACAGTGTATGAGAGTACCAATCTCTCTGCATCTTTGCCAGCTTTTGATATTTTCTGTCTTATTGAACTTTGCTATTGTTGCTGGGGTAAGATTGTATCTCACTGTTGTTTTGATTTATATCTCTCTACTGCCTGCTGATCGTAAACATTTCTTCATGTGTTTTTTGGCTGCCTGAATATCTTCTTTGGTGAAGTGTCCATGCCTTTTGCCTCCACTTTTGAATTGGAATGTTTGTCTTTTTGATGTTGAGGTGTTGGCGTTTTCTATCAATCTTAGAGATAAATTCTTTCTCAGACATGTCATTGTCAAATATTTTTTCCTAATCTGTAGGTTCTCTTTTGGAGAAGACTTTTGACACATGTTTTGGTTACTTCGTGATGCTCTAACAGGAAATACCACAGATGGCTGACTTTAACAAACAGGAGTTTATTCTCTTACAGCTTTGGAGGCTAGAAGTCTGAGTTCAAAGTGCCAGCCTCTAGGGTCTGGGTGAAAGCTCCTCAACCTTGGGCTTCAGCTCTGTCTCTTGCTTCAGGTCCACTGAAGTTGGAGGCTTTCTTCACTCAGGCAGCTGCTGGCTGCTGATGCTGGGAAACCCGACATTGATAAAGTAAAAAGGCATAGTCCCAGTATTACCAAAAACATATGTCAGGTTACTAATTCAAGTTCAGAGACAATCCAAGATAGGTGGGAAATATGGCAGGCTGGTAGATGAAGTTTAGGCTATATGCAGGGTCCAAGCCTGACATAAAGCTAGATACCTTCCTCAAAGTTGCTTCTTATATACTGGAAGCAGATCATATCCCTAAAGCAGCTATTCAGCTGCTCCAGTAGATTCTACCATGGAGTTGATTACCAATATCACCATAGAGAATAGCTACATCCAGCTGCCCAGCCACTCAACCAGGCCCAGCCAAGTTGACATATAACCTTATCCACCACAATATGCATAAAAATTTAATTTTTAGGAGGTTCGAGTTATCTAGTTTATCTTCTGCCATTTTTACATTTTTACTTGTGTTTGATAGTCTATTAATGCCATATATTAGGGCCCCAAAGTTTGCCCCTATTTTTTTCTTTGATGAATTTTATAGTTTCACGTTTTACATTTAAGTCTTTGATCCATCTGGAGTTAGTTTTTGCATATAGTGTGAGGTATGGATCTTGTTTCATTTTTCTGCAAATGGATATCCAGTTTTGCCAGCACCATTTGTTACAGAGACTATCTTGTCCCCCACTTAATGGATTTCAGCCTTTTGTCAAATATAAGCTGATTATAGGTGGATGGATCTATTTCTGGGTTCTCAATTCTATTCCCAGGTCTATGTGTCTGTCACTGTACCAGTACCAGGATGTTTTGACTACTGTGGCTGTATACGAGGTTTTTAGATCAGGAGATGTGAGAACTCCAACTTTGTTCTTCTTCAGTGGTGCTTTGCTTATCAGAGAGCATTTTCCTTTCCATATTAAGTTAGTGATTAGTTTATACATGTCCTTAAAAAAACATTGATGGAACCTGGATTGTGATTGAATTGAATGTATAGATTGCTTTGGACAGTACTGACATTTTCATAATGTTCAGTCTTCCCATCCATGAGCATGGTATGTTCTTCTATTCATGTAGATCTTTTATAGTTTTTTTTTTTTTCTTTCACTTATTCTGCTCTTCTCCCATCCCTGTGATTATCCCCTCTCTGTGCTCTTCTTAACTGTGCATTCCTGTCTGTCCAGTTTTCCTTCTATGTGAATGCTGCCCCTTTGGGGTCTCATGGCTGATTGCTCTAAGGAATGCATCTCCCTAGATAAGATGGGTGCATAGTCCTGGGGTAGGTGTTCTGCATTTAGGTCTTTCTGCTGTTGCACTGAGAGCCAATCCATGGGAATGAGTCCATTTCTAGCCCCAAAGGGTAACCCAGGGCTGGAGTCCCAGGGGTTCAAGTAATTCTGCTCATTTTTGTGTTCTTGAATGTTGGTTCACATTTTTCCTCCCACTCTATCAATGATCTCCAGTTTTTATCCTTTTCTGAGTGGTCAGCATTGGTATCCAGGCACCATCTAGTTCTTCTAGTCTCGGGGTCATAAAGGCTGAAGTCCTCATGATCTATCTTATCCTTGGACTAATTGTTTCCAGATGCATTTGGTTTTTGTCACTCTTCTTTGATTCAGATGAGAGGAGACCAATAGTTCCATCTTAGAT
>NW_006921604.1:22335940-22363528 GCF_000298275.1 Orycteropus afer afer
ATGGGTGTGCATATATCTGTTCTTGTCTTGGCTCTCACTTCTTTAGGGTATCTACCTAGTAATGGGATTGCTGGGTCAAATGGTATTTTTAATTCCAACTTTTTAAGGAATCGCCATACTGCTTTCCACATTGATTGACAGTCACATCAGCAGTGTATGAGAGTCTCAATCTCTCCACATCATTGCCAGCATTTATTGTTTTCTGTCTTGACCTTTGCCATTAGTGCTGGGGAGAGATGGTATTTCATTGTTATTTTGATTTGCATTTCTCTGATGACTAATGATCATGAGCATTTCTTCATGTATTTGCTGGGTGCCTGAATATCCTCTTTGGTGAAGTGTTTATTCATGTCTTCTGCCCATTTTTGAATTGGAGTGTTAATTTTTTTTGTTGTTGAGGTGTTGGGGTTTTCAATAAATTTCAGAGAAAAGTCCCTTGTCAGATATGACATAGCCAAATATTTTTCCCAGTCTATAGGTGCTCTTTTCAGTCTTTTGGCAGTGTAATAATCAACAAGTATGACTTGGTTGCTGTCATTTTTTTATGTGCTTTTTCATGGTGTTGCTGATTTCTTTGTTCCATATAATTTACTGTGCTGAACTTAGTTTGTTTATGAATCATATTGACACTTCCTTTGTTGCTATTGCTTTAGTATTTGCTAAATATTTGTGCTGGTCCTTCTTAATTCGATATGAAGGTTTATAACTTTTCTTTGAGGTCATCCTGTGATTTATAATTTTCTTCCCAAGTTTAGAGCAGTCCTTCCTATCTTGCAGTTGTGTTGACTTCCCTACCATATAGAAGCTTTGTAAGTACACATTTTTTTCCCTCTTTTTGGTTTGTAGTTGTCCTCATATGTCAATGTCTCTGGTTCCCTGTTTATAATCTTGTAGGCTTATTTACTTTGGATACTTCCAAAACTGGGTTGGTTTCTTGGTTATGTCATCATGTGTGTCATCATAATGGTCAGCTGGTGTTTGCAGTTGTTGGTTCTCTGTCCAAAGGATTTCCTTTAGCATCTCTTGTAAAGTTGGTCTGGTTTTAACAAATTCCTTAATTTATGCTTATCTGGAAATGTCCTAATTTCACCATCATATTTGAGGCACAATTCTGTTGGCTATATAATTCTTGGTTGGAAATTTTTTTCTTTCAGGGTTTTATATGCACCATCCCATTATCCTCTTATCTGCATAGTTTCTGCTGAGAAAACCAAGCTTAGTCTTATCAGTTGCCCTTTGTAGGTAATTTTTCATTTTTCTCATGCTGCTTTCAGGATTCTTTCTTTGTCTTGGTTTTGAAGAGTTTGATGATGATAGGTTTTGGTGATTTTCTTTTGGGCTCTATCCTGTTTGGGGTTCATTGGACTTCTTGAATAGATATATTCTCATTTTTCAACATACCAGAGAAATTCTCTTCCAACAAATCTTCAACAACTTACTCTGTGGTTTTATTTTTCTCTTCCTGTTCTGGAATTCTGATTACATGTAGGTTATTCCTTTTGATGGTATCCCACATGATCCTTAGGTTTTCTTCATTTTGTTTTGATTTTTTTTCTGATTGATCCCTTTCCAAAGAAGTATTGAGGTATTTGTCTTCAATCTCACTAATTCTATCTTCCATTGTTTCCATTCTACTCCTTTGTCCATTCAATGTCTTATCTATTTCTGAAAATTTAGTATTGATCTTCTGGATTTCTATCTGTAGATTTTGTATCGTTTCCGATTTCTCATTGTGTTCCTACATTGTCTTTCAAAATTTTTCTAGGGTTTTCTCTATGTTTTCCTCAGTTTTCCCAGTGTTTTCCTTGATCTGTCTCTCAATCCATTGAAGATACCTAAATGTAATTCTTTTGAATTTCTTATCAAGGATGTGTTCTGAATCTGTATCCTTGTCCCTTGTTTCTCCTTCTTTATCTTGCTTCTTTGTGTGGACTGTGGTTCTCTGTTCTCTCTGTGACATTGTGACTTTTTTGTGTTTGTATTTAATTGGTGATTGTACATTGGAGTAACTTGATCATGATTTTTGTTTCTTTGGATGTTATCTATGTAAGCAGGGTACTTTGCTCTTCTATTCACTAGTTGGCAGCTTATACACTCACCACCACCTACCTCCTTTCCTGTTGTCAGACTCCCGTCTGTCCTTGACATCCTTGGCAAACAGAGCCTATTCTCAGGTCTCTGGAATCTGAATGAGAATGGTGTCACTTTAAATATCCAAAATGGCCAACACTTGTAAACAATCAAAATGGTGGCTGCACCCTCTGGACAGCCAAAATCCACATCTCAGTTTGTCTCCCTCCTTGCTGTTTCCCTTCCTAGTCATAGGCCACCAGCACAGTTGTCCCCTGCAGCACTTGGTGACCAGGGCTGATCTTTAGGTCAATTCTCAGGTCCCAGAACCACTTGGAAATATTCAGGCTGTTGATCCCATCAGAGTAGCTGACAGGCTGAAGCTCCATTTGTCTCTGTACTCACTGTTTTCATTCAGGTTTTTCAACTAGTTTGTACCTATTCCACTTATATTGGGAAACAGTGAAACTGGCAGTCATTGACTGAGACCTGACCATTCTGGTCTGGTTGTTGCAGAGGTTGTGGATCAGAGTTCTGTTGTCGTACATGATCTGGCCATTGTCCTTTTAAATATTCAGGTTCTTATTCTTCAATTTAAGCAGTTTAATTTTAGCCCTTCTTCATCTACTTAATCATTTCAGTTGTTCTTATTTTTATTATCTTGAGTTGTTCTTATTTTTGTTATACTTCCTTTCGAATTTCAGGGCTCCAGAATTATCTTCTGTATCTCTGTCAATTGGTTTTTCTTTTCTTTGTTGAAGAGGGTCTGTGTAGCTTGTCTGCCTATTCCACCATCTTAACAGAAGTCCATAGAACACAATCTTTTATACATTATGTTGTGCCAATTGAGCATGATGTCCCCTGGGACAATGGTCCTGAGTCCACAGGCCTGGTGAATCTCTCTTTCAAGGTGGTTAGTTGTCTCTGAGAAGTTGCTCCAACTCTGTCTTCTATAATGGATCTTTTATAGTTTCTTGAAGTAGTATTTTGTAGTTTTCTTTGTATAGGTATTTTGTGTTCCTGGTAAGATTTATTCCCAAGTATTTTGTATTTTTGGTGGTTGTTGTTAGGTGCCATTGACTTGGCTCCAACTCATAGTGACCCTATCTACAACAAACCAAACACTGTCCAGTCTTGCATCAGCCTCACAATACTTGCTGTACCTAAGCCCATCATTGCAGCTACTGTGTCAATCCATACTTTTGGCTTAGCCATTTGCATTACCCAAAGAGTCAACTTCTCTTCCCTCACTTTGTGGTTAATTTGATGTTATCTAAATTGAAAATTAATATCAGGAAATATCCTTTATGAAAATGGTTATAATAAAGTAAATATATCAGCTAATCTTATAGGTTTTTCAATTTTGATGACAACGGATAACTTACTATATTTTCCTCAAAGGATATTTCTTGACTAAGTCTCTGCTCCTACTATGTATATCCTTCCTGATTTTAAAGATGTATATCATCTTATTTTCTAAACTTTTTCTCTTGTAAAAATAAACAAAGGCCACCTAAAAAAGAAGAAACAGAAGACACTTATCCAGAGATGGCTACAGCCATATACATATATGTATATCTGCCACCATCACTTGAGTTTAGCAGAGACTCACAGCCGAGCAGGGAAGTGGAGGAGATTTATAGTAAAAAAAAAAAGAAAAAGAAAGAAAGAAGGCTAAGAGTGTGTTCTCTTATTGAAACTTTTTGACATAGGACAGTGGAGGTGGGAAATCTTATATGATGGGATTGGGGAGTATACTTGACTTTATGTGGTTAGTTCTGAATTATAATCAAAGGCAAAAAGTAGGGAAACTGGCAGTCATTGACTGAGACCTGACCATTCTGGTCTGGTTGTTGCAGAGGTTGTGGATCAGAGTTCTGTTGTCATACATGATCTGGCCATTGTTCTTTTAAATATTCAGGTTCTTATTCTTCAATTTAAGCAGTTTAATTTTAGCCCTTCTTCATCTACTTAATCATTTCAGTTGTTCTTATTTTTATTATCTTGAGTTTTATTGTCTTATTCTTGAAGTGAAGAGATAAGAGCTGACAATTTATTACAAATATACATTTTTTTTTTCATAGATTTATAAAGAAGTAAGGTAATACTTCTTTCTTTTGTCCTATCTGAAGAGGATTTGTTTTCATCTGTCTTGCTAGATGTGTTAGCTTTTTACTTTAATTTTAATGAATTAATTAATTTGTCATAGTATCATACTGGGTTCATGTCATTAGGGAGTCTGTAATGATAACCCATACTTATTTTGTATTTAACTACTGATAGCTAAGAACATGTGGTCTAAGTAGAGTTTATTTATTTATTTATTAATACACTTATAATTGTCAGAATAATTAAAGACTATATGCCATACTAACTGCTTTTTTCAAGAGAAACATCTGCGCGTCTGGAGCTTTTTGAGAAAATTTCCCCAGTCTATTCTTTGTGCAGAACGAAGACATGTTATTTGTTAGATCACAGTTGATTGGGGCATCTGATCCAAATTTGGAAGTATCTTTCTCTTAGGTATTTAAGCTGGGGAATATAGACAGCTGCAACAGGGCTCTGAAACAAGTAAGATGCTTAAAGAGAGATGATGAAGGGGAATATAAACCTGCAATAAGGTGAAGCTATGAGGAAACAAAAATCGTAAGTGGGTAGAAGCCAGGATGTGATAGGATGTGGCAGAAAACCAGCCATTAGAGAGAAGGAAATAGGGTAGACTTAAAAAGAAGCAGAAACACAGAATAATTGAGGCACACTTAGAATAGAATGAAAATCCATGATCTCCTCCTTTTGAGGGGATATAATTTCCTAGGCTCTTTGAGATCTTATATTGTATAACTTTATTGTAATATTTATTGTGTTATTCCTTCATAAATATACAAGCTGATAAGTTTGAAAGCTTCATATCTTTGCTTTGCCACTGTATCTCCAATGCCTGAAATAATGTTTTGCACAGAGCAGACTGAATGAAAAAGTTGTATGACTATGATTCTATACAAGTTATTTTCATTGATTTGAAGTTTCACTAGTAGCAGATCTTAGTGTTAGGTGCAAGCTAAGGAATTTCATCCTGTAATTAATTAATTCTCTGTTGAATTTATTAATTCCTTCTGTATTTATCTAAATACAGTATTAAGTAATATAGACTCAGCTCTGTTTCTTAATCAGTCCAATATTTACCCTCTCATCTACAAAATGTGTTTCCAGTAAATTTCTTGTGTTTGAGAAATGTAAAACATTGCATAAGCAGCAAATATAAAATAGCCTTTCCTATAACTTACCTTTTAATGGATAAGCTACAGTTTGTTAAAGTATGGATAATTTTATATTAAATACTGAAAATGGAAAATATAAGTTTAAAAAAGAATTTAAAAAAATAAAATAAAAAACCTACCCACTAACCATAACCAATACATGTGATTCTACATATTATATAGAAGTTATGTGATGACTTCTGAAGTTAAAAAAATTAACTTTATGTTGAGTAAAATCAAAGATATAAGCAAAAATCAGGACAGGAATATTAATAAAAAGTAACATAACCATAGCTAAAAAGAAAGTCACAAATTTTGTGTATGTACAAGTATAAAATCTGTAAATATGTTCTCATTTAAAATGTTTAGGAGAATATATCAGACAGGGTAAGTCAGGTTATGCTGCAGTAACAAATAACCAAAAATCTCAGTGGCTTGCCACAGCAACATTTATTTCTTGATTATGATACATTTGTCACATGGTCATCAGAAGGTTTGTCACAGTCACTTAGGTATTCAGATTGACAGAGACTTTAACTTTGTGTAGCTTGTATCATCACAGAAGTGGAATGAAGAGAATGCTGTAATGTATGTGCTTGTACTTAAAGCTTCTGTCCAAAAGGGATACTTATCATGTCCATTCACATTCCGTGATCAAAGCAAATAATAAGTCCATATGTAATTTCAAAGGAAGAAGAAAATGCAACCTGAACATGTGCTTAGAAAGAGAAGAACCAGAATAATTCTAAATAGCACTAATGATTACCACAAAGGGTATATGTGTGTGTGTTTGTGTGTGTACGTATGTAACTTTGCCTCTGAATGAAGGCCATCAGACAGGGCAGAATGGCTAAGTTTAGGAATCCCTGGTTATTCTCTATTCTTTCTGTTGATATATCTCCTCCCTTCCAGAAAAATAAATAAATAAATAAATAAATATCCCTAGGCAAATCCTTGATAGCTACTAAGGTTGGCCTACTTATGCCCTTTGAGTATTTCATAGTTTCCTTGCTTGCATATTGAATTAAAGAGCTTTTTATTTAAATTTTATAGAAAAAGTACTACAAGAAAGCTGAAAATAAAAGTAACAAAAAACAGATGGGGAAAATAGAAAAGAAATACCAAAATGATTGACTTAAATTCAATTATATCAATAATTAAGGAGCCCTGGGGTGAAGTGGTTAAGGACTTGGGTGTTAACTGAAAGGTGGGAAGTTAGAATCTACCAGCCACACCATGGAAGAAAGATGTGACAGCACGCTCATGTAAAGATTACAGCTTGGAAACTTTATGGAGTACTTCTATTCTGTCCTGTAGGTGTTACTATGAGTCAGAATCAACTGGATGTCAATAAGTTTGTTTGTTAATATTAATAATTACTTTACATGTAAATGATATAAACTGTCTTATTAAAGGATAGAGAGTTTCACACTTGGTAAAAAAGCAAGATACAACTCTATGCTATCTATAAGAGAAAGAAAAAAAGCAGAAAGTAATGAAGTAGGAAACAGAGTAATAAAAGTAATTAAAGTAAAAGTTGGTTCTTTGAAACCCATGTTGGCTATTTTGGCGGGTCTAAATCACATTTGTTTTTGCCTAAAGTTCTGCTGGCTTCTCTGCCTTCCTATCAGGCAGCATTGCCAGGTTCTCGGTGTGATCTACAAATTAAAAAATACTTTAAAGAGGGGTCCTAATAAATGGCATCAATAGACAAGCAAATATAAGTAAAAATGCATGAACAGCAGAAAATAAACTAAATGACTGGGACCATCAAAAAATTAAATTCTTATGTGCATCAAGAAATTTCTCCAAAAGAGTAAAAAGAGAACCTACTGATCAGAAAAAAATATTTGTCAATCACATAATTGACAAGGGACTTATCTCTTAAGATTTATAGAAAATTCCAACACCTCAACATCAAAAAGACACACAATCCAATTAAAAAATGTGCAGAAGACACAAACAGACATTTCACCAAAGAAGATATTCAGGTGGCCAACAAACACATGAAGAAAAAAGTTCATGATAATTATCCATTGTTATTGTTGTTAGGTGCCATCGAATCGGCCCTAACTAGTGACCCCTCCTTGGATTTCTGAGGGTGTATCACTAAGGAGGTAGATTGACCAACCTTCCTTCCAAGGAGTGGTTCTTGGGTTTGAACCACCAGCCTTCTAGTTAGCAGTCAAGTGCCTTAGGCACTACACTACCAGAGAATTAGCCATTAGAGAGATGCAAATCAAAACAACAATGAGATACCATCTCACCCCAGCACTAATAGCAAAGTTCAACATGACAGAAAATAATAAATGCTGGCAAGGCTGTGGACAGATTGAGACTCTCATGTACTGCTAATGGGACTGTAAAATGATACAATCTCTGTGGAAAATGGTACAGTGATTTCTTAAAAAGTTGGAAATAGAAATAACATTTGAAACAGCAATCCCATTACTAGGTTTATATCCTAAAGAAGTGAGAGTCAGGATGCAAACAGATATATGCACACCTGTGTTCATTGCAGTACTAACAAAGAGGTGGAAAACAAGCTAAATGCCCATCAAAAAATGAATGGATAATTAAACTATGGTACATACACACAATGGAATACTATGCAGCACTAAAGAATAATGTAGAATCTCCAAAACACCTCATAATGTGTATGAACTTGGAGGACATTATGGTGAGTGAAATAAGTCAATTACAGAAGGACAAACATTGTGTTAGTCCACTATTGTAAAAAGTCAAGGAAAAGTTTCTATAGAAGGAAACTCTTTTATTTGGTTACAGGAGGGGAGGGAAAATTGCTAGATAGGTAAGAGACAAGTATTTATCTGGGTGAAAGGAAAGGCAATATACCAAAAGTGAGTGACCAACACAATAAGAGTAAGGAAAAAGAAGACACAGAGAGGTACAGACAACAAAGACAAACACTTTTATATATACAGTACTGCCTTATCAGTAATAACAAACTTTAATCTACGGGAAAATAGATAGGTAGAGAGGCTGAATAATCAGGTGAGTCTAGGCAAAAGGGAATATACCCATGACCATATATAAGTCTGGCAGATAATATTTCTACATACATATTTGAATGTACTATAAGAATGTCCATATATGTAATTGAGTTAGTAGGGCAGAGTTATAACTTCTTAGCCACAGTCAACCACCCTGAGGGAGTGAGTCACTGTGTCCACAGGCTTGGGACCATAGTCGTGGGGGACATCAAGCTCAATTGGCATAACATATTACACAAAAATATTGTTGTATATCCTTCTTTGGTGAGTAGCAACTGGGGTCTTAAAAGCTTGCAAGCAGCCATCTATATGCAACAATTGATCTGTCTTTATCTGGAGGAGAGAAAAATGAAGACAACCAAAGACACATGGAAACAATTAGTCTGAGGGACTAGTGGACCATGCAAACCTCAGCTTCCATGACCCTGAGACCAGAAGAACTAGATGGTGCCTGGCTATCACTATCAACTATTCAGAAAATGATCAAAATAGGAGATTCTAGATAGAGTCGGAGAAAAATATGGAACAAAATTCAAAATTATAAAAAAGACCAGGCTTACTGTTCTGACAGAGGCTGGTGAAACCCCCAAAACTCTGGTCCCTAATTACCCTTAAGGCCAGGAATTGAACTCACTCAAGTGGCTTCTAGTCAAACAATAGATAGGTGTCTATTGCTTATACCAGGTAGGTACACTTCTGGGAACAATCAATCATGGGAGATCAGAAGGACAGTATTTGCATAGGGAGATAGCTCAGAGGGCAGGACTGCACAGGAAAGAAAGACACAGGGAAGAGGTAACCACAGGGAGGAAGTGGAGGAGAGCTGTTACATTATGGAGATTGCAGTCAATGTCATGAAATAAAATGTGTATGAACTCTTGAATGGAAAATGAATTTTCTCTGTAAACTTTTACCGAAATCACAATTTAAAAAAAAGAAAAGAGGGTTTTTTGGGAAAAAAAAAACCCAAAACTTTGAAGAGAAAAGGAATGTGTAGACAGGGGAGGATACCACAATGGACTTCTCTTTTTACCAAAATATGAGGACTCAAATCCTTTCTGCCTTAGTCTTCTCCAATTCCTTCAAGCAGATTTTTAAGTAAATTTTTTCCCCAGATTTTTTAGGTATTCTCAATGGGAGCATTGGTCTGTTACAAGCCACACCACAATAGCAAAAAATGGAAATTCTCTGTCATTATTAACTAACATTGATTATTATTGCTCATGGACTTGGTCATGTGTAGAATATGCTGTGTGTTGTCATGTGTAGAATGTATTGTGTATACTGTGTGTGTCTATTAAGTTATTTAGGTGCTCTGGTGGCATAGTGTGTGAGTTTGAGTAATTTGCAATAGAAGTGTTATAAGCATTTGAAATTTAACTCAGTTTTATTTTTTATTTTATAATTTTTTTTTTAATTAGGATTTGGGTGAAGATTTACAGAGTAAATTCACTTTTCATACAGCAGTTCACATATACTTTGTCTCATGTCATTGACCAAAATTTACAATGCAGCAGCTCCCCTCCCACTTCCTCCCCATAGTTACCTCCTCCCAGTGTCCATCCCTTCATACTCTTCTGCACCCTGAGCTATGTCCCTGTGCATAAACAGCCCTTCCTTCTCCCATGATTATTTAACTCAGTTTTAGATCTCTTATTTATTGCTTGAAATATTTAAAAATCAACTTTATAATTTTAAAAATACAACTTGCTGTGCAGTGAATTATTTATTATGACCCTTTTAGCCATAGTCTGCCAAATGACTGGATGCAACTATACACACATGAGGTGCTTATGGCCCACCAAGGGGATTGGTTAGCTTGCTAATAATGTAAATAAAGATCACAGCACCTTGTGGGGGTAGGACCATGCAAATAAGGTACATGAAACCCTAATGAGAGGGTTGGACATTTTTGCCATCCCAGTAGGGAGTTCTGGTAGCGTAACGCCTAAGGCACTTGACTGCTAACCAGAAGGCTAGTGGTTCAAAGCCACCATCCACTCCTTGGAAGGAAGGTTGGACAATCTGCTTCTGTAGCGATACCGCCTTGGAAACCCAAGGAGGGGTCGCTATGAGTTGGGTTCGACTCGACAGCACACAACAACAACACAACAATTAGGCTTAAAATGAAGCTTCATTGCCACCTCATTACCATCAAGAAAAAACCACCATGAGTGGAATGTATCCTTTGGACCTGAATTACCTGTGCTGAACCTCTTTATTCGGGAGAAAAGAGCTGTGACACCAGAGAAGGTGAGAAGTGGCAACAAACATATGGCAGGAGCAGAGGCAGCAGAACCGAGACTGGCACAAGACAGTGGTGGACTCCCCAGCCCCTCAAGTGAGAAAGCTGAGTGGCTTCACTCATGAAGCTTACTCAGTTGGGTGCCTTTGGACACTTGGAGGAGATATGTTTGCCAACCTACAGAGCGAGAGCTCAGCGCCTTTAGACCAAGACTTCCTGGTGGAATGAGGTGCCTCTAAGTACTTATCAGCAGAGCTACAGGAGATTTATAACACTTGCTTGAACAGGGCAGGGGCCAAGGGGATATGAAGCTGCAAATCGAAGGACCAAACAGAGGCGTGCTTATGGGCATGGCTGAGAAGAGACTCTCCTGATTGAAGAAACATATCCTGAATCATTTCTGATCCAGAATTGTAATTTGTTACTTCCCTAATAAACCCTTTAATCATGATTATTGTGTGTGAGTTCTATGCAACCGTGGCAATGAATTTTCAAACTCAGCAGAGCTCTGTGGGAGAGATGATTGATGTCAGAAATGGTAAAAAATTGGAGGGTGGAGGAACGTCTGACCTCTCTCTCACAGGAATCAGCTTTGGACTGCTGGTATTGATCCTCTCCTCTCTTGTGAAGTTAGAGAAGGTTAGAATGCTGCCCCCATTCTATTTTTACAGAACTGTTTTGTATGACAACAACAACAAAAATGCCTGTCACCTACTTGGGCCATTACTATATATTTGTTAAAGTGTCTTTGTGACTTTGAAGAGGAACTTTTAACCAAACATGATTCAAATAAAACAAAAATTAAGCTATGCATTTAATCATGGGAAATTTAGGTAAAGCCCTAATATTATCTGATATGCTTCAAAATTTTAGTCTTTATCCTAAGTCTGTGAAGAACATACTAGGCAAGGATTTTCAAAGCCTACTGATGGCCAAACATCTTTTATAATAATCTTTAGTCTCTTAAAGTGCTCTTTTGTAATAATAGAAGGAAAAAGTAATGAAATAGTTTATAAATATGGATGCTATTGTTAAAAACAAAATACATAAACCCCACAGTGTGTCTTGCAAAGCCTAGTTTTAAATTGATGATGCAGCTTCTATTGAATGGTGTAAAAGAATCAAGAAAATAATAGTTATTTTAGGGTAATGAAACACAGACTCTTCTCATGGTCATTATTTTTCAATATTTTATCCTAATCATTTCCTTACTCATATCTCAATTTTTTGATCAGTTGAATATTTTGATTAAAGGAATTCCATGGCCCATCTATCTCTCCAAACAACCAAACTCATTGCTGTTGAGTTGGATCAGACTCATAGTGACCCCTCCTTGGGTTTCGTAGGTGGTATTATTATGGAAGTAGATTGTGCAGTCTTCCTTCTGAGGAGTGCTTGGTAGGTTTGAACCGTCAGCCTTCTGGTTAGCAGCCAAATGATTTAGGCACTATGACATCCCTCTTTTTGGCTACAGCAAATAACAACACTAAAGGGCTTTTTGGTAATTAGCAGTTAATGTTTCTCTTTGTTATGATTTTCTTAGCTGTTATTGTAACCAAATATTTCAGAAATTTATTTCTGTGCTTTTAAATGCTAATGCAGATCTGTGGGAGAGAACACATTTAGAAAAATATTGCCCTTTGCTTTGTGATTTGCATTCGGAACAACTCACTATCCACATTTTGAATACTTGCCGACCACAGTTCACACAAAGTGATCTGAACATTTTATGATTAAAACTGATTACTTTTACATTTGGATTTTCACTGGGGTTTTCAGTACATCCAATTAACTTTCTACCTTTGAAGTCAAATTTAGAATGATTAAAACAGTACATTAGATACTATGCATGAAGTGTTTGGAAATATTTAGAGATAATTTAGGAAGATAAATTTTGCTTGGTAATGTTCTTTCTACTTTTAACTAAAATTAATACCCTATAACAATGTCCAAAATGCATGCATTTTCTTGAAGTGGTTAGGATTAGAACCACCTTTGAATATTGCATTATGGCCAGTTAATTAAACTTATTCAGTGCATGACAACATTAAAATGATACTGCGAATCGATTATTTTTAGATTGAAATGGCAGTTATAGATAGCTGTAAAATATATTGTACTTCCATACGGTTTTCTTTTTTTTTTAAAGTCACATTGGGTATCTCATTTGCATTGTTGTTGTTGTTATGTGACATTGAATAGGACCTGACTCACAGCTACCCCTCCTTGGGTTTTCCAGGTGGTATCACCACAGAAGTAGATTGCCCAGCCTTCCTTCCGAGGAGTGGCTGCTGGTTAGCAGTCAAGTGCCTTAGACACTACGCTACCATAAACCTCATTGATTCATTTTGAAATTTTAGGAAAGTGTCTCCCCTCTCCCATGTATTTTACCATTTTATTTATATGAACATCTAAAGATATGCAAGGATAAATGGTGAAAAGAATTAGGTCTTCAGAGCATCAGGATCAACATTTCTGAGCAAAGGAAAAAGTCATTCTCATCTTCTCAAAGTGACTCACTAGATATTGTACTTGAAAGTAGATGATGAAGAGAAAAATCTTGCAGACTTGTGTATCAGACATCTCTTACATGCATGCCACTCTACATCTTCTCAGATCCATCTGTTTTCAGGGACTTTGGCCGGTTGTTTATTCCTCAGCCACTATTTCAGAAACCATTTCTGTTTGGACCCTTTATAGGTAATTATCATAGATACTATTTATCATTGAAGTAAAAATAGTTTTCAGAGTAAAAGTATTTGCTTTCAATAATTGCACTATGATAACAGACTGAAGTTGGAATAATGTCTGATGAACCACAATGTATGTCCAGGCTAAGTCTGAATACCTCATTTTATGTGGCTGCAATCTGATCATGACTTCTGCTTGCTTACCTGCAACTCTTATCTGGCCTTGTTGTTTACTTTGAGGTATGAGATCTGTGGTCTCAACTTGGTGCCCATGCATGTGTAACTTGGAACTATGGAGCAAACCTTTGATCAATGGGATATAGGAACCAGTAGATAATATTTTTTCCTTCTTTACTTGAACAGATTGTAATAAGAGATAGTTACCTAAAGGTCCATTAAAAGGCAGTAACAGAAAAATGAACAGTCAGACATGATTAATATGAGGTATTGGTCATCTCAGAAATGTATCCCTGCATGGTCCCTTCCCTACTCCCTACTTCATTTTCCATTGCCTTCATTGTTGATTCCTGAGATAAAATATATCACTACTCTCTGAGTAACCCGGACTAAGAAAATTTAGCAAAGTTAAATCCATAAAGAATATATTTGATAGTGTCTCAAAGGAATTCATTAAATGCATTTAACTTTAGTTTATTGGGAAAATACAGACAAGAACATGTGCTGGGGTAAAAAAGATACCAGATTCAAACGTATTTTATGGAGACCCTTTTGCTATGCCTTAAGCAGGATGAAGACAAAAGAAACATAATCATCCAGATGACGGAAACCTCTGCACACAATTCAGAGGTCAAAGGAGTCCACAGACTCACAGTTATGGAGTTCATTATATGATAGAGAGCAAAGGAAATCAACTCAAGATGATTAGTGGAGGCCAATCCCTTAGTGTCACTCATAGGATTACAGAAGCAGGGAAAGGACCATGATTGGGATGCACATATAATTGCAGGTTCAAGAAAGTTGCAGATTGCTTCTGGAATTTCTATGTGGTGTTCAGGGTGTGACTCATGATCATGGAGCTGTGAGTCATAGTCATCAGGATTCCAACTTTTAACTTATATTAGATGACATGAGGTTCCTCTAGTTAAATAATACGCAGGTAAATTCCCTTGTTCTTTGTGTAAGTCTGGGCACTAACTGCTCCTCCCAGACTTGCCTAACTTACCTCAGACTTGTCTAACTATAACCTCATTGCTAGTTTAATGGTCAGTAAGCATTGGAGAAATCCATATATGTGTCCATTCCAAAGAAAGGTGATCCAATAGAATATGGAAATTATCTGACAGTATTATTAATATCACAAGCAAGTAAAATTTTGATGAAGATAATTAAAAAAAAAAAAACTTTGCAGCAGTATATTGAAAAGGAACTGCCAGAAATTCAAGCTGGATGCAGAAGAGGACATGGAACAAGGGATAGATAGCATTTCTGATTTCAGTTGGATCTTGGCTGAAAGCAGAGAATACTAGAAAGATGATTACCCATGTTTTATTGACTATGCAAAGACATTTGACTGTGTGGATCATAACAAATAATGGATAACATTGCAAAGAATGGAAATTCCAGACCACTTAATTGTGCTTGTGAGGAACCTGTGCATAGACCAAGAAGTAATCATTCAAATAGAACAAGGGGATACTGCATGGTTTAGAATCAGAAAGAATGTGTGTCAGGTTTGTGTCCTTTTACCATACTTACTTACTCTGTATATTGAGCAAATAATCCAAGAAACTGAACACAGCATCATGATTAGAAGAATACTCATTAACAGCCTGCAATATGCACATGACACAACTTGCTTGGTGAAAGTGAAGATGACTTGAAGCATTTACTGATGAAGATCACCTATCAGCAGAGCTAAAAGAGCTATGTAACACTTGGCTGAGCAGGGCAGAGGATAAGCCGAGAGGCCAGGGGCTAAAGAGAGCCGTGTCTATGGCCATGGCAGAGAGGCAGCTATCCTGATTGAAGAATTGTATCTTGAGCATTCCTGATCCTGAAATGTAGCCTGTCACTTGCCTAATAAACCCCATAATCCTGAGTATTGTCTGTGAGTTCTGTGTGCCAATTGCAATGAATTATGGAACTCAGCAGAGAAGCAGATAGTGAGTGCTATGGGAGGGACAACTGGTGTCAAGAACTGGAAAAAAGGCTGGAGGTAGGAGGCGTGTCTGGCCTCATAGGAATAAGCCTTGGGCTGCTGATGGTGATTCTCTCTGGTGTGAAATTGTTGTTGTTGTTGTTATGTGCCATCGAGTGAAATTAAAAGAGGTCAAAGGAGGATGCTACTCTCATGCCCTTTGCGCATATTAAGAAAATATCATTTTTATGTGATCAAACTAATAGAACTTTTTGCAAAAGTTTTCAAAAACAGAACCCAGTGGCAGTAGATCTCTGAAAGTGCTAACAAGAATAAATTTAAGAAAGTGTGCATCTCATGCTTAGGGGAAAATTGATATATACTTTTTTACACAATAAGAAAGATTGCAAAGAGTGTTACCCAATAAGGTACAGAAAAGCAGAGAAGGTGGGGCCAATATGTAGACTTTTGCAAGAAGCAATTGCATGTGAAAACTGAGGAGAAGAGAGCATTGGCTTTATGAAAATTGCAGATCTGGAGTCTTAGCCTAGCTTTCCCCCTTCTACAGGAATCTCTTTCAGATAATTGGCTCCAAAATTTCCAATCATGCCATCATAATAAGAAAAAGAACTAGAACCTTTTATAAATAACATCTGTACAATGATCTTTAAGAGAAAGGATAGAGACCCACAAAGTTTACCAAGACAGAAGAATGTTCATCAGAAATTTGTTATCACAGGAGAGAAAAAAATTGCAAAATACTAAAACACAACAAAAAAAGATTAATTTAAAATAAATACTATTAAAAAAGAAATATAATGAAGCAGAAATTAAAAATCACACGCACACATACACACAAAAATTAGATGGTAATGCATCTAATACTAAATACAGACTGATAATTCATCAATTAGAAATAAGATAAAAAATGAAACTATCACCAAAATTGGATGGAACCTATTTAAAAAATGATTAAAAACTCACTGAAATTTGAGCACAAGGTTTATTCTGAGCAGTTATTCTATATTCATAAACCAAACCATAACCCACTGCTGTTGAGTTGAGTCAGATTCATAGCAACTCTGTAGGACAGAATAGAACTACCCCATAGGATTTCCAAGGCTGAAATCTTTACAGAAGCAGACCATTTCATCTTTCTCCTATGGAATGGCTGATGAGTTGGAACTGCTGAACTTTTGGTTAACCACTTAAAAAGTTAACAATACTCAGGATTATGGAGTTTAGTTCTCACGGGTTCCAGAAGAAACTATAGTGTACCTCAGTCCAGAGCCACGTGAGGCTGTACCCAGGGGCAAGGAAAAATCAAGTTGGAATTATAGGAGAAGGCTTAAGGATGGTCACAGGATAGGGCTAGCTATGTTTTTTGGGCTTAAAAAGTTAACTTTTGGTTAACCCCACAACATCCTACATGCATGTGAAAAGTGCATTTTGATTTCGTAAAATCTAAATGGCTCAAAGAAGCTAGGTACAATGGGGCTTATAAAAAGAAGAGAAGAAAGAAATATAGAAGCTAACCACTAGCTAATTTTAACAAGACTGATTGAACCCTGGCTTCCTCCTTTACTGAGATTACTTAGTCTCAGTTCACTTATGGCTGGGTGGCTAATAATTTGGTCCTTCACCTAACCTGCAAGGAGCTATGGTGGTGCAGTGATTAAGGCATGAGACTGCTAACGAAAAGGTTGGTGGGTAGAACCCACCAGCTGCTCCATGAAGAAAGATGAGGCAGTCTGCTTCTGTAAAGATTTATAGCCTTGGAAACCCTATGGGTTCACTAAGATTCAGAATCGACTCAGCAGGGAATTTGGTTTGGTTTCTGGTTTCATGGATGAGAAAAACCTTAAAATCGAAGTAAGATGTCTGTTGCTAATGTTCCTTTTCAACAAGCCAAAGGCAAATAAGCATCAAAGAAAAACAAAAATAGAGACATGGAGAATGCAAAGAAAAGAATTTAAAAATTAGTAAGAGAAAAAACCTAGCAGAAATAACTTTTGAGCACAGTATTTTGACTACATCTTCAGACTAAAGATAAAAAAAAATAGTACATGTTGAATTCTAGTTAGATGGTTTGTTTTAATCATGACTTGAATTAGCAGTTTTGAAATTACCTTGCCTTAAGTTTGACCCATGGAAGTCTTGAATGGTCTGTCAAGTATGGTACAAGAAAGTGAGACTCATGCAGGAAGGGCAGAAAACAAATAGAATTTAGTTCTCACAGGTTCCAGAGGAAAGTATAGTGCACTTCAGGCCAGAGCCACATGGGGCTGTATCCAAGGTCAAGGAAAAAGCTGGTTGGAAATATAAGAGAAGGCTTAAGGATGGCCAGAGGGTGGGGCTAGCTATCTTTTTTGGGCTAAGGTCTTGGTCAGTTTAAAGGTTTCTAGAGAATTAGTGCAGGAAAAGGGAGAACTTTTTATCACAGGGAATCATATAGGACATGACTAGAAGGGCAAGAGTAGCTATGGCTGTTAAGAAACTGGATTATAAGACAGTAATGGGTTTCTATCTTATAACCTAGTAATGAGTATCTACCGTGAAGGAAACCATATTGGACATGGCTGAGAGGGCTAGTTAGAGAATACAAGTGTTGAGAGACTGGGTGAAAAATAGGGATAGTTATGTCAGAAACTAAGTGAAAGGGAAACTAGCAGAAATTAATGAATGTTGAGGCAGCAAATGACTTAGGTTACAAATAGGCCATATGGCATTCCTCTGGGTAATTTAAGATTGAACAAATAAATGTATTGGAGATAAGGGGATTCCATTTTCTTACTGTTGGAGAAATAAGTTATAAATGTGGAAAGGGTAACACTGGAGATGAACTCTGTGGGATACAGTGGAATTTTATCAACTCACCATTATATGTGCACATACACACACACGTTTGTGTATGTGAATGTATGTGAATCCGTTTATTTCCAAGCTCTGCCCACCGAGAGGGCCTTCCTAGGAGCAATAACACCTCAGTAGCAAAAAGCACCTAGCCTTTGATTTCTAAATACCATTCTCTAATAGAAGGAATTAGGATAACTTGAAGAAATGGCCGACTCTAGCGTGTGTAGAGGGTCAGTGAAAAAGAGGAAAACTCTAAACGAGGTGGATTGATGATGGCTGCAATGATAGGCTCAAGCATAGCAAGCACTGTTCAGAGGGCTCAGGTTCAGGATGTGTTTCATCCCCTGTACAGAGGGTCGTTATGAGTCAGAGCCAACTTGATGGCACATAACAGTAACATTAACAACAGTGTTGTGGCAGGGGAAATACAAAATGAGCAATAGGACTTTTTTGTGTGTCAGAAAGCGCTCAGAGAAAGTTGAGGTCGTGGCAAAAGGCCCCATGAGACAACTTACAAAGACGTTCTCACTTGTCAATTTTGGAACAATTTGAACATCAAAAAAGATAAAGATTATTATCTAATTAATAAAATGAGAATCCATGGATCCTTACCAACAGTTTTTCTTTTTTAAAAAAACATTTTATTGTACTTTAGGTGAAAGTATACATAGCAAATTAGTTTTCCATGGAATAGTTCATACACAGAGTGTTCCATGACATTGGTTGCAAGCCACACATGTCAGCACTCTCCTCATTTTCACTATGGGTTCCCTTTTAAAGTCATCTGTTTTCCCTGCCCCTCCCTACCTTCTCATCTTTGCTTTTCTGCAGATGTTGCTTTTTTTCATCTCTTATATTTGTCTGTTCTAAGGAATACATTCCTCCCTGGTGTTATTTTATAGACCAGTGTATTATATGACATCTTTCAGCTGAAAGATGTCCTCTGGGAGTGGCTTCAGTTCCAAGTTAGAAACTTGTCTTAGGGCAATAGTCTCTAGGGTTCCTCCAGTCTTTCTCAGACCAGTAAGTCTCATCTTTGTTATGAATTTGAATATTTTTCTACATTTTCACCCACTCTAACCAAGATCTTCTATTATAGTCTTGGTCAGAGTGGTTGGTAGTAGTTGCTGGGCATAATCGAGTTATGGTCTCAGGTTAAAGGAAGCTATGGTTCATGTGGGCCATTAATGTTTTGGACTAATTACTTCCTTAGATCTTTGATTTTCTTCATTCTACTTTGCTCCAGATGGGAAGAGACCAATAGCTGTATTTCAGATTGCTGCTTGCAAACTTTTATGACCACGGAAACTACTCACCAAATTAGTAGAGCATTATCTTTATGAATTATGTTATACCTATTGACTTAGATACCCCCTGAGATTATGGTCCTTAGTCTTCAAGCCCAGTAGCTGAGTACCCCAAGGTGTTTGGTTATGTCTAGGAAGTTTTCATAACCATACGCATGCAGTATTTATAAATACCTATGTAGAAATATCCACAACCATACCCATATATGCACATGAATGTGCTCCCATATGACCTCCTATATCTATTTATGTTTATTGTGTTATTTATGTTTACTTTTATATCCATTCATAAATTATTATTTGTTATTATTATTGTTGCAGGATTATATATGTTATAGAATTTACCATAAAAGCCCTTTATTCTTGTGTACTTTTCAAGGTCTTTCTTTGCCTTGGTCATGTGGCACTGAGTTCATTTCTAATGTGTATTGCCATTCTCTTCACCATTATTAATATGTGTCTTTTATGTAGTTAATGATTCTCCTTTCCTCACCCTCCCATATCTGGTAACCATTAAAAAAGGTTTCTTTCTGTGTGTAAATATTTTCTTAATTTTCTATAATAATGACTTCATATAATATTTGCCCTTTTGTGTTTGACTTATTTTACTCAGTATAATGTCCTCCAGATTCATCCATGTTATGAAATATCTTCAGGGTTATAATTTTCTTTATCATTGTGAGTATTCCATTATACACATGTACCACAATTGGTTATCTATTCATTCATGGATAGATACTCTAGTTATTTCCATCTTTTTGCTATTGTGAAAAATGTTGCAATGAGCATGAGTGCTTATGTCTACTTTTGCCACAGCTCTTATTTGTCTAGAATATATACCTATGAGTAGTATTCCTAGATTACCTGGCATTTCTATTTCTAGTTTTCTTAGGAAGCGTTACACTGGTTTTCATAGTAGTTATACCATTTTATAGTCATGCCAGCAGTGTATAAGCATTCCAATCTCCCCACATCCTCACCAGCATTTGTTGTTTTCTGATCAGTACTGTTATTGCTGTTTTGAGGCATAGTTTTGATTTGCATCTCTCTAATGGCTAATGATTGCAAACATCTTTTCTTGTGCTTGTTAGCTGCCTGAATGTCTCCTTTGGTGAAACATTTGTTCATGTTCTCCATACAATTTTTAATTGGATTGTTTGCCTTTTCATTGTTGAGCTATTGAAGTTTTCTGCAAATTTTAGAGATTAGTTCCTTGTCTGATAGGACATTTCCAATTCTTTTTTCCCAGTCTATAGATTCTCTTTTTACTCTTTTGATGCACATAAATGTTTAGTTTTTAGGAGGTCCCAGTTATCTAGTTTGTTTTCTGCTGGTTGTGAATTATAGTTATGTTTGATAGTGTATTTATGAAATAAATTAAGGCCCTTAGGTTTGTCTTTATGTTTTCTTCCATGAATTTTATAGTTTTAGGTTTAACATTTAGGTTGTTGATCCATTTTGAGTTTTTGTGTTTGATGTGAAATATAGATCTTGTTTATTTTTTTCTGCAGATGGATATCCAGTTTTGCCAGGACTATTTGTGAAAGAGATGACCTCTTCCTCATTTGATGGACTTTGGCCCATTTTTGAAGATCTGGGTCCACAGCTGGATGAATATTTCTCGTTTCTCAGTTCTGCTCCATTGGTCTATGTGTCTGCCATTGTATAGTATCAGGCTGTTTTGACTACTGTGGCTGTATAGTAGGTCCTGAGATTAAGAAGTGGGAGGTCTTCTACTTTTTTGTTTTTCTTCAATAATGCATTAGCTATCCAGGGCCTCTTTTCTTTCCATATAAAGTTGGGAATTAGTTTTTCCATTTTATTAAAGAATGTTGTTGAAATTTTGATTGGGATTGCATTATATCTATAGATTTCTTTGGGTAGTTTGATATTTTCACCATGTTAAGTGTTTCTATCCATAAGCATAGTATGTTTTTCCATTTATATAGGTTTCTTTAGTTTCTTGCAGTAGTGATTTGCAGTTTTCCTTGAATAAGTCTTTTATTTGCCTAATTAGATTTATTTCTAAGTATTTTATCCTTTTGGTGATTAAAATAGGTTTCCTTATTTCCTTTTCAGAATTCTCTTTGTCAGTGTAGAGGAATCCAACTGATTTTGTATGTTGACCTTGTATCCTGCCACTTTGCTGAACCTTTCTATCAATTTCAGTAACTTCTTGTGGACTCTCTGGGATTTTCTATGTGTATGATCATGTTGTCTGTGAATAGAGATAATTTTACTTCTTCCTTACCAATTTGGATGCCTTCTATTTACTTTTCTTGCTTTATTATACTTGCTTGGGCTTCCAGTACAATCTTGAATAAGAATGGCAAAAAGGAGTATCTTTGGTTCCCACTCATAGCGGAATGCTTTCAGTCTCTCTGTCTACTGAAAGTAATGTTGGTTGTTGGTTTTGCATATATGCTCTTAATTTTGTTGAGGAATTTCCCTGCTATTTTTATTTTGCTGAGATTTTTTTCAGGAAATGATGTTGGGTTTTATCAAATAACTTTTCTGCATTGAATAAGATCATGTGATTCTTTTCCTTTGTTTTATTTATGTGGTGAATTATGTTGATTAATCTTTTAATACTGAACCATTCTAACATCGCTGGTATCAATCCCTCTTGCTCATGATGTATTATATTTTCTTGTGCTGCTGGGTTCTTATTACTAGAATTTTGTTGAGAAGTTTTTTCATGAAGGATCTTGGTCTGTAATGTTCTTTTTTAGTGGTGTCTTTGTCTGGCTTTCATATCAGAGTTATGTTGGTTTCATAGAATGAATTAGGGTATATTCTTTTATTTTCTATGGTCTGGAATAGTTTGAGTAGAATTGGTGTCAACTCATCTCTAAATGACAGAATTCTTCATTGAAGCTGTCTGGGCTGGAGCTTTTATTTGTTGGGTATTTTTAGAATGAATTCTTTAATTTCTTCTTTTGTATGGGTCTGTTCAAATTTTCTACTTCAGCTTAGGTAGGTAGTGTATTTCTTGAAATTTGTCCATTCTTCTATGCTTTCTAATTTGTTGGAGTACAATTTTTCATAGTATTCTGTTGTGTTGCTCTTTATCTCAGTTGGTTCTGTGGTAATGTCACTCATCTCATTTCTTATTTTGGTTATTGTATCTTCTCATTCATTTCCTTTGTCAATTTGGCCAGTGGTTTGTCAGCTTTATTGATCCTCTCAAAGAACCAACTTCCAGTACTGTTTATTCTTTCAATTGTTTTTCTGTTTTCTATTTCATTTATTTCTGCTCTGATCTTTATTATTTCCTTTTTTATTTTTCTCTGGTGGCTGTGGACTTCTATTGCTGCTCCTTTTCTATTTGTTTGAGTTGTTGGTATAAGCTATTTACTTTGGTCCTTTCTTTTTCTTTTTTTGATGTATCTACAAATATCAATGTATGATGAATGAAAAGGAGAAAAATCACCATCTAGCAGCCATTTTAGTAATAATTGGTTCAGGACAAAACCAGTGGGTGAAAGTTTGATGAAAAACAGAATATTCATATAGTCCTAAAATATCTCCCCAACAGATATTTATTCATTACAAAGGAAAAAAAATTAACTTCACAGAGGAGAAACTTTGTATACACGATTTTAACTAAGAAATCACTTTGGGAGAAGTGAGATCAAATACTTTTGGATATAATTCATTAAGACAGTCATAATATCTTCTGTGGTATTTCTGCCTAAAATATACAGAAGAAACATCAATTTATTCACACTGAGTGATATTCTACAAAACAAGTGGTCAAATTTACTAAGGAAAATAAACTATAAGAAATGCTTTCTCTATTAAATCCTTGACTAGGGGTGGGGAGGCTGAATAGCCATAATAGATACTATTGAAACAATTTGAAATTCAAATAAATTTTAATAAAGAGTATGAAGTATATAACAGTATTTCCTAAATCTGAAAATGATTATTAGTTGTATAAAAGAATAAACTTGTTTTTAGAGAATATATTGATATATTTTTGGTAAAGGGGCATATTATTGGACACTCATTCTCAAATGATTTAAAATATACGTATATGTGAAAGTATGTGTTTGGTGAGACAGAAACAGGAAAATAGAGAGAGAAAAAGAAAGGTAAGGAAGGAGAGAAAGTGAGAGGGAGAGAAATTACACAAATCATAAAGCAAATGGAGTAAAATATAAACAATTGGTGAAACCAGGTAAAGGGAAAATGAGAGTGTTTTCTAATATTTCATCAACTTTTTTCTAAGCTTGAAATTTTATAAAAATCAAACAAAGCAAAAAATAAATTAGAAAGAGAACCATGAATTCCGAAATAGGCAGAAGAAATCCAATATGCATAACTGGAGTTTTTGAAGAAGAAAACCAATGTGACAGGATCGAATATTGTATGTAAATATGTAATACACTAGATTTTTCCCCAAAATTAATAGAAGACTTGAATCTATATTTAAGGTATCCCATGTACCTGGCTATATTTAGCCCAAACAATCATCTGAAGACATTTTCTAGTAAAACTGTTGGACTTCAAGGTAAAGAAGTAATTTTTAAGGCAGAGGGTGACATAAAACATGGAAAAAAAATCAAGCTCATTTTGGACTTTTCCAAAATTTCCATAACAACTTTTGCCACATAACAAAGATATCTAAAGAAAGAAAGAAAACAAGAGGTAAGAATTTTATATCCCATTGAAATATCCTTCAGCTATGAAGATCATAAGGAATCTCTAGGTGCTGCAAATGTCAGTTTTCTACTATTAATACCAAAGGTTAGCAGTTTGAAGCCATCCAAAACCACTTCAGAAGAAATGCCTGGCAATCTGCTTCTGAAAAGTCCTAGTCTTTAAAACTCCATGGAGAAGTTTTCTCTGCACACAGTGTTGCTGTATTTTGGAATTGACTTGATGCCAATTTTCATTTATTTATTTATTTTTAAGTAAGGGCTATAAGCAATAGTTTTGAACTTGTGTAAACTCAGCAGACATTGTTTCTATGAGCTCATCTTAAGAAACAATTAGTGGATGATCTTTAGTTAACCAAGAGATAACAAAAATAGGCATAATGAGAGGATGGATGTAAGTATTGCATATTTAACAGTAAAACCAAGAATAACACAAATGTGGATTAAATAACCTAGTAACATAGAAATAAGACAATTTATAGAATTAAAAGAGCAAAGGGAAAGAATGTGGGAAAAATAACTATCTTATTTGTAATAGTAAAGTCAAAAAGTCAAAGAATAGATTTGAAGGCTGACAAATTAAGTAATAGATGTCTAACACTAAGAAAATTATTCCACTGCAAGTGGGGAAAAACAAAACAAACTATAAATAAGAATAGAGAGAAAAACTGAAGTAGAAGGGTAATGAGCAAGAATTACTCCTAAAGGGTGTAAAGAGATGCAATGAAGTATGAAAAATTAAAATAATGTAGTATTGTTTCATAACTAGGCAGATTGACACACAATCAAGAAAACCCTAAAAATATATATGAAATCATGCATGTGATAAATAAGTGAAAACAAAATATTAAATAATGTGTGGGCAGGCATCTTAGAAAAAAAAGAAAAGTCAACTCCTATATCAGATAAGAGAATCTAGATCATGCCAAAGTGAAAATGACACTAAAGGCTCTGAGGCTTAATTCAATCTAACAAAGGTTTATTTCTTATTAATATTACACATTCATTGTGGGTCACTTTTACATTCAGCTCTAGTCATCATTTCACTCCAGAATCCCAGCATCTGCCTGTTATGCTGCCAGCTACCTTGTCAGAGGGAACAGAAAGAACAGACTGAAGTATTTACTATCTCTTAAAGCTTTAATTGGCCAGAGCAGGTCATGTGCAGAAATATGTTATCAAGAGAAAAGCAACCAATTTTATAAAATCGTTATACTCTCTATAGTAGATTCACTCACATTAAACTCTAGGATATACTCCAAATGAACCAAATACTTAAGTATACAAATACAAAACCATAAAATGTTCTGGAATATACATAGGATTTTTTTAAATCACTCTAGGAAAGGGAAGGTTCTTCTGACTGTAAAACATTTTCCAGAAGCCATTAAAGAATGGATACATTTTACCACATAGAAGAAAGAAAAAATTCATGGGAGAAAAATCATAAACCTTGTCAAAAGACAAATCACAACTTCATTAAAAATATATTTTCAATTTATAACATTGTCAAAATGTTAATCTCCCTAATATATAAAGTTTCCATAAAGGCTTATCCCAGTGAAATAAATTAAATGATTTTTCTCTAAAAGGATTGGATTATCTCTCTTGAGAAAATTAAGAATGCTAGCACTCATATTTAGAAATTCTACTTCCTACATGTGAGTTCATCTTCAAAAAGGTAATTTGAAGATCTATTCTGAAGTACAAGACGAAAGACAAATATCCATATAACTATAAGGAAGACCAGTTAACATGATTATTACACAAATTTACTTTCCAAACAATAGGGCCAAAGATGGAAAAATTGAAAATTTTTACTAATATCTTCAGTCTGAAATGGATCAAACATGCAATCAAGATGTATTGGTAATTGCTGATGATTGGAATATGAAAGTTGGAAACAAAGAAGGATAGGTAGCTGGAAAATATAGCTGTAGTGATAGAAAAAATGCTGGAGATTGAGTGACACAATTTTACAAGACTGATGACTTATTCATTCAGATACCTTTTTTCAACAACATAATAGTGACTATACACAGGGACTTTGCAGGATGGAATATACAGGAATCAAATTAACAACATCTGTGGAAAGAGACAACAGAGAAGCTCAATATCACCAGTCAGAAATGGGACTAGGGCTCAACTGTAGAACAGATTAATTGCTCATATACAATTATAAGTTGAATGTGAAGAAAGTTCAAACAAGTCAAGGATAGTCAAAACACAACTTTAAGTATCCTGTCTGAATTTAGAGACCATTTCAAGAATAAATTTAATGCATTGAACAGTGACTGATGACCAGATGAGTTGTGGGATAACATCAAGGACATCATACATGAAGAAAGCGAAAGGTCATTAAAAAGTCAGGTAAGAAAGAAAAGACCAAAATGGATACCAGAAAAGACATGAAACGTGCTCTTGAATGTTGAGTAGCTAAAGCAAATGGAAGAAATGATGAAGTAAAAGAATTGTTCAGAAGATTTCAAAGGGTGACTTGAGAAGACAAAGTATTAAAATGAAATGTGCAAAGACCTGGTGTTAGAAAAACAAAGGGAAGAACACATTTGACATTTCTTGAGCTGAAAAGACTGAAGAAATATTTAAATCTCAAGTTGCCATATGGAAGATTCAATGGACAAATTATTGAGCAATACAGGAAACATCAAAAGATGATGGAAGGAATATACAAAGTCACCATACCAAACAGAATTGGTCAATGTTCAATCACTTCAAGAGGGAGTGTATGATCAAGAATCGATGGTGTTGAAAGAAGAAGGTCAAGCTGCACTGAAGGCATTAGTTAAAAGTAAGACTCCAGGAACTGACGGAATACCAGTAGAAATGTTTCAACCACTGGAGGTATTCAATTGCCTATGCCAAGAAATTTGGAAGATAACTACCTGGCCTACTGACTAGAAGAAGTCTGTATTTGTGCCCATTCCAAAGACTGATGATACAACAGAATGCAAAAGTTATTGAACAATATCATTGATATCATGTTGTTGTTGCTAGGTGCCATCAATTTGTCTCCAACTCATAGTGGCCCTATGTACAGCAGAATGAAATACTGCCCGGTCCTGAGCCAGCTCCATGATCCTTGCTACACTTGAGCCCATCACCACAGCCACTGTGTCAATCCATCTCATTGAGGGCCTTCCCCTATTTCATTGACCATGTACTTTACCAAGCATAACATTCTTCTCCAAGGAATGGTCCCTTCTGACAACATGACCAAAGTAGGTGAGACAAAGTCTGGCCATTCTCGCTTCCAAGGAGCATTCTGGCTGCACTTCTTCCAGACAGATGTGTAGTTCTTTTAGCAGTCCATGGTACTTTCAGTATTCTTCACCAGCACCACAACTCAAAAGCATCAACTCTTCTCCA
>NW_006921604.1:22367653-22372525 GCF_000298275.1 Orycteropus afer afer
GTGGAACAAAACTCAAAATCATAAAAAAGACCAGTCTTACTGTTCTGATAGAGACTGGTGAAACCCCCCAAGTCATTCTTCATGCCTGGAATTAAACTCATTCCTATGGCTTAACTCTCAGCCAAATAATAGACAGGGCTTCAAGCTGAACACCTACACAAGAAAGAGGCAATCCTTAGAACAATCTACCATGGGAGATGAGAAGGGCAGCATTTGCACAGGGAGGAAGGTAGGGAGGCAGGAATGCATAGGCAAGAAAGACACAGGGAAAGGGTGACCATAGGGAAGAAGTGAGAGGAGAGCTGTTACACTGTGGCAAATGTAACCAGTGTCACAAAACAAAATATCTGTGAACTGTTGAATGTAAAATGAACCTGCTTTGCAAAATTTTACCCAAATCACAATACAAAGTTAAAAAAAAAATTGAAGTTGTGAAGGATTTCATTTCACTTAGATGCACAGTCAATACTTATGGAACCAAAAGTCAAAAGCTCAAAGGACATATTATATTGAGCAAATCTGCTACAAAAGACAGTTTTAAAGTGTTGAAAAGCAATGATGTCACTTTGAAGACTAAGATGTGCCTGAACCACACCATGGTGTTTTCTATCACTTCATATGCAAGCAAAAGCTGGAGAATGAATAAAGAAGATTGAAGAAGAATTGATGCATTTAAATTATGGTGCTAGTGAAGAATATTGAATATGCCATAGACTGCCAGAAGAATGAACAATTCTATCTTGGAAGAAGTACAGCCAGAATCTTTGAAGTGAGGATGGCAAGACTTCACCTCTCATGCTTTGGTCATGTTATTAGGAGGGACCACTCTCTGGAGAAAGATATCATACTTGGTAAAGTAAAGGGTCAGTGAAACAGAGGAAGATCTTCTGTGAGATGGATTGACACTGTGGCTGCAACAATGGGCTCAAACATAACAATTGTGAGGATGGCACAGGACCAGGTAGTGTTTCATCCTGTTACACATAGGGTAGCTATGAGTCAGAACTGACACGAGGGTGTGTGACAACAATAAGAACGACTTCCTAAAAATAACTACTGATGAATAAAATTAAGCTTGCAGGTCAAAAGCTCTGTCCATATGCACAAGCTTTTACGTATTCTCCCTATTGTCCTATTTAACATTAGGATGGTACATTTGTCATAGAGTTGATTTTGATTCTTGGCAACCCCATGTGTTACAGAATAGAATTGATCCATAGGGTTTTCTTGGCAATAATCATAAAGAAAAGGAGCTCTGGTGGCACTGTGATTAAGACGTTGGCTGCTGACCAAAAGTTCAGTGGTTAGAACCCACCAGCCACTCCACAAGAGAAAGATGAGGCAATCCACTTTGGTAAAGATTTACAGCCTTGGAAATCCTATGGGAGTCACTGAGTCAGAATTGACTTGATGGCAGCGAGTAATCTTAAAGGAAGCAAATTGCCAAGGTTTTTCTTCTGAAGATGTTAATAATAGGGAAAACAGAGTGTGGAACACTTGGGAACTATCTGTACTATCTTTGCACTTTTCCTCTAAGTTTAAAACAATTCTAAAATAAAAAGTTTATTAGAAAAAAAATCTAAATGCCATATTATTCCCTGGATTGTTCACCTCTCTGAAGCAGGTGGAGAAGCCACATATATCTGTAGTGTATGTTCTCTGAACACTTCCTCAACATGTATTAGTAACAGGACCTTGTTGCTATTGCTTCTCTTGCACACTCTTTTTCAGCAGGAAATTCAAAGGGCAATAGGATTAGGCTTATTTCTGTGCATTTAATGTTTCTAGTTCCTGAATCTTTTGCTAAATCCCTTGAGATCTAATTATTTATTCTTAACAGGCTTCTAGCATACCAGGCCTTCAGCTTCCCCTAATCACAATCACTGAGTTCCTAGCCTCTGCCTTGACCTCTTTCCTTGATCATACAACCTGATTTATTTCTATAAAAGAATAAAAATCATGTTAGTTCTGGATGGCAACTTAGCCCATATAGTGATAACCTAGCAATCTATATGTAAGGAAACAGATCCAGAGAAATGGAGAGTTTGCCCTAAGTTCCATAACTAGTTTTGACCTCACTGACATATTTACTGTTGGCCTACACACTAAATCCATTGCTGTCAAGTTGATTCCAACTCACAGTGACCCTCAAGGACATAGTAGAACTGCCCCATAATTTTTCCAAGGCTGTAATCTTTACAGAAGCAGACTGACACATTTTTCTCCTTTGGAGCAGCTGGTGAATTGGTTAGCAGTTGAGCGCTTAAACATTGTGCCACCAGGGCTCTTTGGCACACTGTAGACCTAGATATCAGAGTTGATCTCTACCAGACATGGCCCTTTTTAAATTGAAAAATCCTGACAGGAGCTCCTTTTTAGATTTCATATATTATGTGTTATGCATGCATACAAAACACATTAAGTGTATGTGTGTTGAATTGTGTGTCTACATATAAAGTTTGATACTAAATGGAAGTTAGATCTTGTTCTTATTTTACCATGCAATATTTTGTTCTAAAATATTAAAGGGGAAAACTTGATCAGGAATAGAGAAAAACTATTGGCTAAAAAGACACACCTGTAGGTTTTTTAAATGTTCTAATTTTTTTTTTTTTTTAATCTTTTGTGGTAATATCATTGTTGTTATGTGCCGTCCAGTTGGGCCCGACTCGTAGTGACCTCTCCTTGGGTTTCCGAGGCAGTATCACTATGGAAGTAGATTGATTGCCGCATCTTCCTTCCAAGAAGTGGCTGGTGGGTTTGAACCGCCAGCCTTCTGGTGAGAAGTCAAGTGCCTTAGGCACTACGCTACCAGAGCTCCCTTGGGGTAATATAGTGATACACACACACACACACACACACATACACACAAACTCACTGCTGTCAAGTCCAATCTGACTCATAGCGACCCCTCCTTGGGTTTCTTAGGCAATATCACTGTGGAAGTATATTGCTCATACTGAGAAATATTAGTAGTTTTAAGTCACCACTGATTTTTTGTGTATGACATGGCTAAATTTCAAATTTTTTTTTTCCCACTTCTTAAAGGCATAAATAAGTAGCATAAAACATTTACCCACCTTCTTTCACCATCCTTCTAAAGCTTGTGTATTCAAAAGATAGTTTGTATTTCCTTGGAAACCCAGTGGGAGTTGCTATCAGTCAGAATCAACTCAATGGCATTGGGTTTGAGTCTTCATTGATGGAGAAACCAAGACTCAGAGAAGTGATATAATTTGCCTCAGTTCTCAAGAGAGTAAGTCTAGACTGAAACTCAATTCTTTCTTATTTCATTGTTTTTACTAACCCTTACTGTAATGAAATACTTTCATTTTCTAACTATGAACATAAAGCAAGACTGACTACAACCTGTCCAGGAGACTCTTTGCTCAGGAAGCCAAGGAAACAGTGTTTTTAGATGAAGGTGAGGAGATGGCTTTGCAGTTGATAATTTGGAAAAATGCTTCAGAAGTTGGAGAGGACATTGCTTCTGCTTTGGACAGCTCACCTTGGACAGCATCCCTGGAGTTCCTAAATTTTAAATGTTTTTAAAGTCTAGCTTTTGTTATTTATTTGTTATTAATTTACTTGTTGATATTGAAAATATATACAGCAAAACATACACCAAAAAAAAGATAGTCTGTATTTGATTCATTAGCTTATACACTGTAATGTATAAAAATATAATTAAATTTTACTTTAAGCCTTGATTTATATGTGCTTTTAGAAGCAGAGATCACTTTTTTTCTTGATGGAAATGAACTTGAGAATATTATGTATTTGAAGGGATCACTGACACTATTATATTATTCCCTTTTAGATGATAAGGTAAAATCTATAGAATTAATCTCTAAATAAAAGTAATCTAAATTTAGAGTTGCACTTTTTGTACAATGTTGCAAGCTCTCAATATAATACTTTACTCTGAGCTGTTACAAATTGTTCCTTGGTGATCCCAACAATTATAAAAAGAGGGACATCTCTGAGATATACTATGGATGCAGAGTTGTGAAATTTTTACCTCATCTGACTGGACACATATTTGAAAATATTCATGTAATTCTCCTGGCAGTGCAGTGTGTGAACTTTTCTTTTCCAAAATCATCTTAATCCTCTTTGACAGGAAAAAGGAAAAGAAGAAATAAAATAGAATCTTGTTGAAACAATCAGCCAAAATCTAGCATGCCTTTAAGAAGTAAGAAAAAAAAAAAAAAAAAAATTGGAATTTGGCCATATCATACACAAAAAGTTAGTGGTGGCTTAAAACTCTTACCATTTCTTTGGTGTTCATGTCTTCTACACCTTTGAGTGCTCTAATGTTTATTTCAACTCTTTCCAGTGCAAAAAAAAAAGCAGGAGTTTGAAAACACATTTATATCTCCTAACTTTCATTTATCCGTTTGGATTTCTGGCATCGAGAAATAGTAATTTTGAAAATTATAACTATTTCCTAGGGTTGAACATTTTAAAGTAGACTCAGATCATCTTTTAAAGGAAATGACATATAAAATACTACATGGCAGTGATAATGAACAAGCTATTACTACAAGCTACTGCCTGGGTGAACTTCACAAATACAATGTTCAGCTAAAGGAGCCACACATAGAACATATTGTGTGATTCCACCTGTATTAAATATAGAAACAGCAAGACATAATATGGAGTCAGGATATGGTTACCTTTGAGGAGCAGTGACTGGGAGGGATCTGAGGGGGTTTCTGCAGTTCTTATAATATTCTGTTTCTTGATCAAGGTACTTGTTACATAGGTGTGTTCTTTCAGCAAAAATTAATTGAACTGACTACACTTAAGAGGTACATGTTGTTAGGTGCCCACAAGTCAATTTTCAATGCATAGCAACCCATGTGACAG
>NW_006921604.1:22373401-22379806 GCF_000298275.1 Orycteropus afer afer
AGACATTAGCTCTGGAGTAAATGATTACTGGTATCTTTGCTAAGCAAGGATACCAGGAAGCCACTTGCCTCCAAATTCCATCAGTTCTAAGCATCTCACTGCATTTTTTTCTAATATTGAGTGTCAAAGCATTTTAGATGTATTGAAGTCAAGGGGATTTTGCATATAACTCAGATAGAGAATTGCATCTTGATTGCCTAGAATTGCTACTATATTACAGACATTATTCATCCCTATTTCAACCCAAATGAAATTGCTTTGTAGATATAGTATTTTCTTAAGGGAATGTGTCAAATACACACTGCAGATGAAGGCCAAAAACATCCTAACATGTTTTCTTTCCTTTTAAATTTTTTATTTTTGCAGTGTTCCCTCTTCTTCCCTCCCCTTCCACCACTGATAATCAATAAAGAAAGTTTCCTTCCATATATAAACCTTTCCTTGACTTTATGCTTTTCCTGTGTTTATTTCTTAGTTTTGGCTTGGCCACTAGTGAATAAAGCTGATATTAGCAGTGATGTCACTAAGGTTGGTGTCACCTATTGTGGTGTGTGTGTGTGTGTAGTTAGTTATAACAACAAAAACATGTATCAGTATATCTACAAGGCTCTATGCTAACATATTTTTTTGTAACCTCTGTGTGCTCTTGAGGAGCTCTGCTGGCATAGTGGTTAACGTATTTGGCTAACCAAAAGATCGAGGTTGTAACTCACCAGCAGTGATGAGTTGTCATCCCTCCTCCCATGAATCTCCTTCCATTCCAAATCATATAGAATCCTAAGTAGTATTTATTATTATCCTGAGTAATATTTCGTAGATTATATGAATACTAACAACAAAATTGTTCTGTAAAATATTTCTACATTGAATTACAACATTATTAGTTACAACATTATTAGCAATTGAGCAAAGACCTTTTTTTTGATATTTCTTCTTTTCCTTTAATTACTACTTCATTCTCAAAAAAAAGTTATTGATATAAGTTCACAAACACTAAGAATTTCCACAAAATTGTTAGAACACCAGAAATTTGACAAAATCAGCAACTGTAAAAACACCAGCAGCAATGAAAACAAGTGTACATTTTTAAGTTGTGCAGGCAAAACCATGTGATCCGAAGCGTCATTAAAATTGGGTAATGACAGCTCTGACCAGAGCACATTCAAACTCAGTGCCATTGAGTGGATTCTGACTTATTGTGACCCGTTAGGACAGAGTAGAACTGTTCCATAGGGATTCCAAGGCTGTAAATCTTCATGGAAACAGATTACCTCATATTTCTCCCATTGCACTGCTGGTGAGTTACAACCTCGATCTTTTGGTTAGCCAAATACGTTAACCACTATGCCAGCAGAGCTCCTCAAGAGCACACAGAGGTTACAAAAAAATATGTTAGCATAGAGCCTTGTAGATATACTGATACATGTTTTTGTTGTTATAACTAACTACACACACACACACACATATATAAATTTCTGCTGAAACACTGCACAAAAATTTTATAGGCAGTCACCCTCTGACATTGCTATCCCGTACGATCTGCAACCCCCACACCCCTGGGTTCTACCATTAAATATTAGCAGAAATAGCTATTTAGAACTAAACATAGTTCTAACTCTATCTTTTCAAATTTTAAAAGAAATGTATTTAGAATTGGTCTTGAAACAGGATTTAGTATCATTACACTGTGTGCACATTTTAGCAGGTTTGAAAATACTTAGTGGAAATCCTGGAAGCTCTTATCACAGTAGACCACTTGCACATTCAAAAATCTGTCCATCATTTGGTTGTTGCTATAGCAACAACCTAGTTCCAGCCGGAGGAAACTGGATCACTTGTGCAGCTCACACTGAACCATATGCTTGCTTTCACCCATTGTACAGCTGGAAACCGCCATTGCTGATGGGGGAGGGGGCAAAAAATAATCCTAGGACATATGGTTCTGGTGATCGAGAAGAGAGAGCATGTCCATTTCACTGCCTCTTGTTTGTTTGCTTAAAAGTTATGTAATGATGCTTTACCAAGTAGATGGCTTGTAATTGCTCCTGATGCTTTGAGTTTTGATCAAGATTCTATATTAAGGAAAGCAATTTTACATAATTTCAACATAATTTTAGCTCTTTCTCTGTGCTTCTGGAAATCTTGTTACTTTCTCCTGGCTGTCATCAGGCCCTTTTTTGCCTGTAAGAGAGTTTTTGATGCTACCAGTGGAAGTTAATGCTAATGCTCTCCAGATGGGACTGGTTGATGGTGGTTTGGAGGCCGGAAGCCAGCTCTGAGTGGTTAGGAAGAGGCCCCCTATGGCATGCCTGACACTGGCTCACTGTATTTCAACATATGGATTTAATTCTATAAGTCAGAACACTAGAAGTGTGATTCTCTAGTGTCCTATATAAGAGCTCAGGGTCATGTACTTGATTAAGCCCAGGAGACATTACAAATTTCCCTTTGGATCTAAATAGATATTTCTCTTTAAAATGCATTAATTTAAAAATATTCATTAAAAAAAAAAGTAATAAAAATGTGACAATCTTTTAATGATGGGTCTGTGGGTTGTCATTTATTTACTTACTCTTTTAATTTTTTTTGCAGCTATAACATATTAACCTAATAATATCAAAAATTTTATTTTGTAACTTAATTTTAACTACTCATTTTGAAATAATTTAAAAATTACAAAGTTTGCCAAAGTAGAACAAAAAAAATTCTGAATTCCTTCACCAGACTTTACTAAAATGTTAACATTTTATATGAACACAATATAGTTATTCAAATTTTAATTATTAATTGGAATTCTACAGTAAAGAAGAGCTTCCTCTTGGCCACACTCATCTATCTGTCTTTATGTTAGTATGAACTCATTCTATAGGTTATAATTCATTTCTGTAATAACTACACTGCTCAAATTATCCCGGATTTGGCCCCTAGGAGCTCCTTCAAGATGGTTCCTGTGCCCTTTTGCCATGCACTCGTCATATTTTGATCACTTCCTTGTTCTCTGGTACCATAAGATGTTCTGGGTTCATCTTATACTTTCCCTACCTCAGTCCTTGAATTCTGTCCTTGCCCTCAATTATCTCTGATGTCTTTTATTGGAGAATCATATTTAGAAAACAAATCTGAGTACTAGGTGAATTACACTTTATTTTTAAACAAAGTTCTCAGAGCAAATTTTATTTGCTTGCCTTTTTCTTGCTATTAAGAAAATTTATCTTTAAAACTGTATTTCTAATACAGAGTATCACATTTTTTGAAACAAATGTTTAGTTTTTTTTCTGATTACAAAAGTAATACATACACATTGTGGAAAATTTGTAAAAAGCAGAAATTCATGAATAAAGAAATAAAAAACAATTTATTTTCCATTACCTAGTGCTTATCACTATTAGTTTTTCTTTTCACTTACCCTTATTTATGCCTTTAGATTTCTATACATCAAAATGAATAAGGAACCCTACTGTGTATAATGTTATTATCTACTTTTTATCATTTAGTAATATATTTGTGCACTTTTACCATGATATTAAATAATCTGAAGTACCCTTAATGAGGGTATAGTGTTACATTATATTGATTTCATTTTTGAGAAATATATAGTCTTTTGCTATTTTTAACTTATGTGTAATGCAGCAACAGATATCCTTATTTATAAGTCTTTTGGCTCATCTTTGTATATTACAATTTAAAATACTTATTTTTTCTTTTTTGCATAAATTAACTTATAAGTGATTTATTCTAATATCTTTCAAATTTTGGCAGGAATTTTCAGAATGTTATATAAAAAGTTGCTACTTCTACCTAGGCTGTCTGATTCAGAAACTAATTAGTCTTATGTTTTCCTAGCCTGTGCATAAGGAGACTATATCTATCTACCTTGTATTTTAATTATTAAAATATTCCTAAAAAGGAAATTCCATAGTGAGAAAAGTGAAGTTCGAAGAATTTATAGGACTTGCTCAGTGCCATACAGCTCTCAAATTTCAGAGCTAAGAGTTCAGTCTTCAGATAATGTACACATCAATTGGGGTGGTGGTACCTATATTTGAAACAGTTTTCTACAATTTAGTCTTTACAGAATCATATAAATTCTGAGAGAGTCCCTAGGTGGTGCAAACATATTTTAGTTTCTAACCAAAAGGTTGGCATTTCAAGTCCATCCAGAGGTGCCTCAGAAGAAAGACCTGGTGATCTAGTCTGGAAAAATCAGCCTTCATAATCCTGTGGAGCACAGTTCTACTTTGATACACATGGGATCACCATGAGAAAGAAAGAATGACATCAAAGGCCATTTTTTTTTTTTTTTAATTAATAAACTCCTAGTACTATAAGAATTGCAATGAAAGAGAGAGAGGTGTATAGATGGCTTTCTGGAGGTTGTTGAATTCATATCATTCCTGAAACATAATTCAACTTTGCTAGGTCAAGGCTGTCTATATCTATAACAATTCTATATTGGTAAAAATAAGAATTAAACAGGTAAAAATGAATCAGGAAGGTAGGTGATGAACCTGATGATAATGATCTCCTATGCTTTACTCTCTAAATTTAGACCTGAAGGACTTTCTCAGAAGATGTGATACCAGAACCAACTGTCAAACCCTGAACTTGAAGCCAGGTTTTCTTTTCTTCCCTATCTGACCATGACATATCAGTAAGACCCAAATTATTGAAAGACTAGACCTCATATATTGTCATATGAATTGCTGAAGCATGATTGATTATTCAGGTACTGTCAATAATGTATTTATCACAACCAACTGATGTGATAAATTGATACTTATTTTACTCCTGTAGTTTTCTTTGTTTCTTAAAATGTGTACTATTGGGAGGAAAACACCTCTAATTAAATCCTTTTGTAATGGCCCATTCAGGGTTCTGTGAAAATTGATGCATGAAATTGATAATAGATTGTAAAACCCAATGGCATGCACCTAAGTATAGTTATGGGCCATTGATCTTCAAAATTTTGCTGAGGCGAAAATAGATGCAGGCTGAGGACTGAGTGATGGAGTCATATCTCACACACCAGTGCTCTCACTCCCACCACAGAATGTGTCTTCGTGTTATCTTTATGCTACCAGATGGCAAAGTGGATGGAGATACAATCTTCTTGCATGCTTCTGAGAAAGCCAGGTAACTCTTGGCAGAGAGAGGCACACAGAGCTAAAAATGCCATTTCTCTCCTTTCTGAGATCTTATAATTCTTTTCCTGGGCTCCAAAATGGGGGTTCAGAAGTCAATGAGCTCCTTGAAATTATACAAAATGATTTATGGGTATGTCAGCTTTGATTTATACTTTTTACTTATGGATGATTGATGAGAGTCAGAGTTCATAAAGAAAGCATTTCAAAATTTTATTTTTGGTGTTTTTATGACATTGCCTCTTTTAGGATTACTAGTCCTGGAAATAAGTGATTTTTAAGAAATCTACTAATAACTTTGGACATACACTACAGACATTCAGTACATTCTGCACTCATCCATGTAGATTCAGTCTGCTAGTGGTATGCAGTGCCCACATTACATGACATGGGCTGGGGGTCAGAGGGTAACTGCTGAATGATCTTTAAGGACAGTACTAATAGGAACTCTAAAATGTTGTGTGAATGAATGAATACATGAATAAAAGGTAATAGCCTGATAGACATGAGGGTGTCTGGGAGCTCACCCAAAAAATATCTAAAATCTTACTTAGTGCAACAGACCAGGCAAGTAATTTCAGGTGTTCCTAGAGGAAAGGGGACTCTTTAAACATTACATGGTCAATTTTGACTGGCTAGGGACAAGGTAGTGCTGTGTTTGCAGCCTGAAGGTCATGTGATGGATGAACAGAGGCTGCTCAAAGCTGACAAGTGCTAATTATCTGCTCTATTGTTTGTCACTGGGAACAGATACCAAAGAGAAGATGACACTCTGCACACCCTGAAGCCTTCCCTCTAATCTACAATTAGCTCCTCAAAAGAAGAGTCATATTGGAGGCAGAAAATCAATCTCTCAGCCTTCTTCACACTGGCTCTTTGTAAGCATCCAGAGGAGGCAACTCCACAGGTCATACATTTATTAGAATAAAGGGTGCTTCAGTGGAAGAGAGAGAGGGCTAGAGTATGGATTACTGAGTCTGCTCATAACATATTTTAGAAAGTCTAACAGGCCATTTAAATCCTCACAATTGGATCAATAAGCAATAAATATCATGATAAATGGTGAAAAGAATGAAGGTATCAAAGATTTCATTTTACTTAGACCCACAGTCAATGCCCATGGAAGCAGCAGTAAAGAAATCAAGCAATATATGGTATTTGGCAAATCTGCTCCAAAAGACCTCCTTAAAGTGTTTAAAAGCACAGATGTAACTTTGAGGACTAGATGCACCTGATCCATGGTACTTTCAAGCATCTTATATGC
>NW_006921604.1:22380111-22381896 GCF_000298275.1 Orycteropus afer afer
ACCCTCCACCTTACCAAGCATGACATCCTTCTCCAGGGAGTGGTCCCCTCTGACAACATGACCAAAGTAGATGAGATGAAGTCTGGCCGTCCTCGCTGCCAAGGAGCATCTCGGCCGCACTTCCTCCAGGACAGATCTGTTAGCTCTTTTTGGTGAACTAGAGGGTCGGTGAAAAAGAAGACTCTCAATGAGATGGATAGATACAGCAACAGCAGCAGCGTACTCAAATATAGCAACAATAGTGAGGAGGTGAGGGGCTGGGCACTGTTTCCTACTGTTATTCATAGTGTTGCTTTTGAATGCTTAGGAACAGACTCAACAGGCCATTTGACTAAGTAAGTGTTCTTTGTGCAGGTACTTGGATGACTGAGAATTGGGTTTAATCTTTGTTATGACATTTAATGGAATACTCTGGAAAACAGATTTTCTGCTAATAGTGAGGTTCCCAAATATGTGAAGATCAAATATAGTGGATACTATGATACATGACCCAGGACCTACATGCTCATTCCTCAGCTGTCTGGAGTGCTGCTTGGTGACAACTCACAGCTGAGTTTCTCTCTTTGGGAATTGTCCTTGGCTTAAGGAAGCTCCCACAAGCACCCCCCCCCCCCCCCCCAAAAAAAAACAAACCACTGCTATCAAGTTGATTTCAACTCATAGCGATCCTGTAAGACAGAGTAGAACTGCCCCAGTTGGTTTCTGAGGCCATAAATCTTTATGGAAGCAAATTGCCACAGGTTTTTCCTGAGAATTTGCTGGGGAGTTTGAACTGCCAGCCTTTCAGTTAGCAGCTGAATGCTTAACCACTGTGCAACCAAGGCTCCGTGACCCTAAGTTATGGCCAGGGAAATATCCCACAATGAATGATCAATTGGGAGGTGGCTATAAAGACCTGTTCTCATTGCCTCAATTGTGACAACTCTACAAAGTTATCTCAGCTTCATAGCTCCCTGTAAGACTGAGGTCTCCGTTTCAATTGTATCACAGTTCAAGAGTCCCTTTGTCCATTCCTAGTCCTCTCACTCCTCATGGGACTTGCTCCTGTGAATACTCACCAAGTGAACTTCCTGCATGCAAATCTCAGCATCTGTTCCTGGGGAACATGATCTGCAACACATGTATAGGGTCCTATTGTTGAAATGTGAGGCTGAGACAAATTGTTGGTAGTCTCAGTTTTATGATAACAAACTGTTGTTTTTGTTTTCCAGGAATTGTCTAAGGCACTGATTCTCAACCAGGGTGAGTGTATCCCTTCCTGCAAGTAGTCTTCTTTTATTATTATTATTATTTATTGTGATTTGGGTGTAGATTTACAAAGCAAATTCACTTTCTATACAGCAGTTCACATATACCTTGTCTCATGTCATTGACTACAGTTTACCACAATGCAACAGCTCCCCTCCCACCTCCTCTCCATAGTTACCACTTCCCAGTGTCCATCCCTCCATACTCTCCTGCACCCTGAGCTGTCTCCCTGTGCATAAGCAACCCTTCCTTCTCCTGTGATTGTTCTCTCCAGGGCGTGTGTCTACTTGAGGTGAATGTTTAACTCACGTGCCTGAACTTTATTGGCTGGAAACCACAGTGTGGGTTCAATTCCAGACCTGAAGGGCAGCTAGAGGCCATAGTCTCAGTGGTTCCACCAGGCTCTATTGGACCAGCAAACCCGGTCCCAACAATCTTTTTTTTTTTTTTCCCCTCCAAATGATTTTGAGTTTTGTTCCACATTGTTCTCCCTCTCTATCCAGGATCTCCTACATCCCATCCAAGTGGATGACAGTG
>NW_006921604.1:22403148-22407032 GCF_000298275.1 Orycteropus afer afer
GTCTGAGCACACAGACTGTGATGGAGTTCCTGTGGGCCCAGAAGGTAGGTGGGAGTGGGGATGGTCACACCTCCGTTCACCAAGCGTGTGTAGGGTGTAGTAACAAGAAGAATGTCTTACGTTTTCAGTCTTGCAGGCTCCGAGTGTCCTTGGGTTTGCACCACTTGGGAATGTCCAAGCCATTTGTGCTGTCAGGGGCACTTAGGTCCCTGCCAGACTACAGCTCCGTATGTCTTTTTTGGCATTTTCATGCAAACTCTTCTGCTAGTTGGGGATCAGTCTACTTTTGTATCCTTCCCTTCAAGGCTCAGGGGTCCAAGATTATCTTCTGTGTCTGTGTCTATTGGTTTCCCTTTTCTTTGTTGAAGAGGGTCTGTGTAGTCCTTTTGCCTAGTCCACCATCTTGTGGGAACTCCACCCCTCCAAGTAGTCTTGAGGTCTGCACCTTTCTCTAAGTAGAAGACATTGCTCTGGCAATGTCTGGAGACATTTTTGGTTGTGAAAACTGGGGTGTGTGTTTATGTATGTTTGTTCATGTGTGTGGTACTGATATCCCCTGAGTAGAGGTCAGGGATATTATAAATATCCTACAATTCACAGCAAAGAATTATTTGGCTTACAATGTCAAACAGTTTCAAGGGCGACTGGGCAATCTACTTCCATAGAGATAGCGCCCTAGAAACCCATGGAGGGGTCGCTATGAGTGGGACTGACTCCACAGCAGTTATCTGTTAGGAGGATGGTTTCACACTTGAGAGAAATTCAGAATCACCTGGAGCAGTTGTTAAACCTTACAATGGTTAGCCTACTTTAAAGTTTCTGATTCAATAGGTTTGGGGGCTGGAGTGGGGCAAGAGAATTTACAAGTCTAACAAATTCCTAGGTATATTGCTATCGTTGGTCTGGGGACCATACTGTGAGGATCACTCTGCTAGGCTGGAGGCTTAGTATTTAAAGATGCATCTTCAAAGATACATGCCTTGGGGTTAATAAGAGTAATGTTTCTCTTGCCGTTGCTTTGTTCAGTTGCACATGCCACAATGAGCTGTATTTTCCTTTATAATATAATCTGTTTGAGTTGAGTTACTACTTTATAAACACATTCCTGAGGCAATAGATGTCATAGCCAGAGTTCAGTTTTGATTTGAGGAGGTGTCTGGATGGAAGTCTGATGAGTCAACTACAGCAGGGCACCTGGGTTTTTGGGGCAGAGGACAGAGTCTTCCTTATCTGGAGCTTTAAGTACACAGCCCCATCAAATATACAAATGCACAAAGAGTTTGTCATAAGTTCTGCTCATTGAGAGGATGATTTTCCCAGACTCTGTCTTTCAGAGCTACCCCTCGGTGTAGCCACTCTGACATAGCAGTCTACTTCCTGCTCATTCCCACAATTGATCCAATTTATCTATGAACTAAAATGACCCCATTTCCTCCCAGGTAATTATAAGGATCAGCCCATGTGGGTATAGATTTGAGCTGAAGGATGTGTATCAGTGCAATAGTGATAGATGCCATCAGTTCTGGGCCATTTGCTCATGAAGGCTAACTCTGGCCTTGTTCATGCCTGATCCCAGATGTACTATTTCCATTTTACAATGCTTTCCAACTCTAGCCTGATGTTATGACTTGGTAGATCTTACAGAATCCAGGTCATGAATGGAAGTTCTGCTTGCACAGTCACTTGGTGTCCATGGTCCCAAATAATCAGAACTGGCCCATGAGGTGGTTGTTTTCTCACTAGCCTTCCTGTTTGGGTCTAAGGCTCTATGAGATCAAGTGACACCTGTGCACTTGATTAAGACTGTAGAAGAGTGGGGACTCAAACTCAGGCCTCGGACACTGAGACTTGGTCTTAAAAGGCTAGAGCAGAACTGGGGACAATAGAAAGACAAGAACAACCCCCAAATACTCATTGAGTATCCACTCAGTTGTTTCACAGTTCAACAGTTCCTCTACCCACTCATTTTATCAGCCCTCACAGAAATTGGTCCTATGAATACTGCCCCAATGAACCTCTTGCATGCAAATTTCAGCATCTTTTCTTGGAGAACATGACCTGCAACAGATGTTATAGGATCATATTGTTGAAAATGTGAGTCTGAGACCTATTTTTGATGTGGCAGGCTTAGCTGAGCCAGACCATCTCTGCAGGCAGGGCATACAGTGGAGGGTAAAATAGCCCTGCGGAGTTTATACTCCTAGTGCAACAGATGTGAAGGAAACAGGATAAGAAAGTAAACTGAGGTATAGTAGAGAGTGGTAAGTGCTGAGGAGAAGAATTAAAGCAGGAAGTGGATATGAAGTGTTAGTGGCGGGTGTTGGGGGTAGATCAGGCGGGGGACTGACATGGAGACTATGAGTTGAGACCTGAAGGAATTGAGTACTGCTCTGGGCCAAGGCCAGAACAACCACAAAGGCCATAGGGCCTGAAACACTGGGCATATTTAACAAATAGGGAGGAGGCCAGAGTCAACAAAAGGGAGAGGAATAGGGATAGAGGTTGAGGTCAGAACAAATCCTTGTAGAACCTTTGTAGTCAGACGTTAAGTTTAATCTCAGTGAGATGGGTAGACATTGTTGGAGTTTGTGCAGAGAGGTGGTATGATCTGACTTATATTTTAACAAAATGACTTCTAGAATATTTGCAGGATGCAAAGGTAGCAGAAGGGAGGCATATGTGGAATCTACTGTGGAGATCACAGTGAGGTAAGAGAATAAAGGTTTGGTCCTGGGAGGATGTAGTGGGGATGGTAAAAATGGCAAATTCTTTGTATATCCTGAAAGGGTTGCCTTTTCTCCTAGGAGCTCTGGTGGTGCAGTGACTGCTAACCAGAAAATCAGCAGTATGATTCCACCTGCCACTACATGGGTGAAAGGTGAATCTGCTTCCATAAAGATTTACAGCCTTAGAAATCCTATGGGACAGTTCTACTCTGTCCTATAGGGTCACTATGAGTTAGATTGTCTCTATTGCAGTGGATTTGGTTTTTGGGTTTTTCTCTCTGTCTTGAAAGCATTGCTTAGGGCTGACTCTGATTGTTGAAATTCCCCAGGTTACTGGTGAGAAAACTGAAGATTAAAAGGATTTCTTATTATGTAGCCAGTGTGTTTAAAAATTAACTATCTTCTCTGGTTAAGTTCCCTAGAGGCAGACTCTGAGATAAGAATTTATGCAAAGGTGATTTATTAGAGAGTGTTCCTAGGAAACCACTGTGATTAGGGAATAGAGAAGTATAGGGTGACCAATGCTCCCATTTTCCTTGAGACTAAGGGGCTTTTCAGGGTGTGCAACTTTTAGTACTAAAGTGGGATAGTCACCAAGTCAATCACAATTCATGATGACCTCATGTGTATCAGCATAGAACTGTGCTCCATAGGGTAATTTTTTTAAAAAAAACAACATTTTATTGTGCTTTAGGTGGAAATTTACATAGTAAGTTGTTTTCCAATCAATAGTTCATACACAAATTGTTCCATGACATTGGTTGTAAGACCCACAATGTGTCAGCACTGTTCATATTTTCCCCCTGGGTTCTCTACTTCCATTTGTCTGGTTTCCCTATCCTGTGTCTTCTCATCTTTGGTTTTGGGCAATCCTACCTTTTTGATTTAGTATAGTTGACTTTAAGAAGTATATTTTTTACAGGTGTTATTGTTTATTTTATAGTCCTGTCTATTATTTGAGGAACTCTGGTGGCATACTGGTTAAAGTATTTGGCTCCTAACCAAAAGGTCAGTGGTTTGAATTCACCAGATGCTCTGTGGGAAAAATATTTACAGTCTAGGAAATCCTATGGCACAGTTCTACCACTCCATCCTATAGAGTCATTATGAGTCAGAATCTAGTCGATGGCAGTGTTTTTTTATTCTTTTATTTTTTTT
>NW_006921604.1:22410877-22423882 GCF_000298275.1 Orycteropus afer afer
GGAGAAGTCTTTGGAAGCACATAAACATTTAATTTTTAGAAGGTCCCAATCATCTGGCTTCTCTTCTGCTGTTGGTGCATTTTGAATTATGTTTGCAAGATTTTAAGATCTCAGATGCTACTTACCAAACTAAGATGTAGAACAATATCTTCATGAACTGTGTTTTGCCAGTTGACCTAGATGTCTCTCATGACTATGGTCCTTACATTCCAAGTCCAGTGGTTCAGTCCTGATGTCTAAGTAGTTTCTATAACTGTGCCCTTATGTGCCCTAGTATATATAAATATATGTGCAGGATTATGTAGAAATATCCACCACCATAACTAAATATGTACGTGGGTGTACTCATGTGAGACCTCTCACTTAATTAGCATTTATTTTTTACCAATATATCTACTCACAAATTATTGTTAGGTATTACTGCTGCTGTAGGATTATATGTTGTTTGCATTTCCCATAAAAACCCACTGCTATTGAATTGATTCTGACTCACAGTGACCTTCATAAGTTTTCCAAAGCTATAAATCTTCATGGAAGTCGATTGCCTCATCTTCCTATCATGGAGCAGCTGGTGGGTTTGAACCAATGACCTTCTGGTTAGCAGTCAAATGCCTTACCCACTGCAACACCAAAACTCCTTAGCATTTACCATGTTGTTGCTTGTTGTTAGGTGCCATCATGTCAGCTCCAACTCATAGTGACCCTATGTACAATAGAACGAAACATTGCCTGCTTGTGTATCTTTGCAATCCTTGCTATACTTGAGCGCATCATTGCAGCCATTGTGTCAATTCATCTCGTTGAAAGTCTTCCCCTTTTTCACTGGCACTTCACTTTACCAAGCATGATATCCTTCTCCAGGGAATGATGCCTTCTGACAACATGATCAAAGTAAGTAAGACAAAGTCTGGCCATTCTCACTTCCAAGGATCATCCTGGCTGCACTTCTTCCAGGACAGATATGTTTGTTCTTCTGCCAGTCCATGGTACTTTCAGTATTCTTTGCCAACACCACAACTCAAAAGCATCAACTTTTCTTTGTTGTTGTTATGTTGTTATGTGCCGTCGAGTCGGACCCGACTCATAGTGACCCCTCTTTGGGTTTCCGAGGCAGTATCACTACGGAAGTAGATTGCCCAACCTTCCTTCTGAGGAGTGGCTGGTGGGTTTGAACCTCCAGCCTTTTGATTAGCAGACAAGTGCCTTAGGCACTATGCTACCAGAGCTCATTGTTCAATTTTTACATGCATATGAGGTGATTGAAAATACTATGGCTAGTGTTAAGCACGCCTTAATCTTCTAAACGAAATCTTTGCTCTTCAACACTATTGAGAGGTTTTTGCGGCAGATTTGCCCAGTGCAATATAACATCTGATTTCTTGACTGGTGCTTCCATTGGTGTTGATTGTGGATCTAAGTAATATAAAATCTTTGACAAGTTCAATCTTTTCTCCATTTATCATGATGCTGCTTTTTGGTTCAGTTGTGAGGATTTTAGTTTTCTTTTTGTTGTGGTGTAATACTTACTGCAGACTGTAATCTTTAATCTTCATTAGGAAGTGTGATTCAAGTCATCTTCAATTTCAGCAAGCAAGGTTTTGTCTTCTGCATATTTCAGGTTGTTAATGAGTTTTCCTCCAATTCTGGTGCTATGTTCTTCTTCATATAGTCTAGCTTTTTGCATTATTTTGCTCAGCATAACCAAAAAAAAAAAAAAAAAAAAAGCAACACACACTGCCATCAAGTCAGAGTCAGACTCATAGCAACCTCTCCTTGGGTTTCTGAGGCTATATCTCTATGGAAGTAGATTGCCCAGTCTTCCTTCCAAGGAGTGGCTGGTGAGTTTAAACTGCCAACCTTCTAGTTAGCAGTCAAATGTCTTAGGCACTATGCCACCAGAGCCCCTGGCTACAGATTGAATAAATATGGTGAAGGGATACAATCCTGATAGACACCCTTCTTGATTTTAAACCAAGCAGTATCCTCTTGTTCTGTTTGAGTGACAACCACCTGGTCTATGAACAGGTTCCTCATGGGCACAATTAAGTGTTCTGGTATTCTCATTCTTCTCAATGTTATCCATCATTTGTTATGATCCAAGTCAAATACTTTTATATAGTCAATAAAACACAAGTAAACATCCTTCTAGTACTCTTTGCTTTCAACCAAGATCCATCTGACATCAGCAATGATATCTTTCATTCCACACCCTCTTCTGAATCCAACTTGCATTTCTGGAAGTTCCCTGCCAATATACTGCTGCAACCATTTTTTAATTATCTTCAGCAAAATTTTATTTGTGTGTGATTTTAATGATATTGTTTGATAATATCCATATTCTGTTGGATCACCTTCCTTTGGAATGGGTACAAATATGTCTCTCTTCCAGTCAGTTGATCAGGTGGGTATCTTCCAAATTTCTTGTCATAGATTAGTAAATGCCAAGAGCACAGCATCCATTTGTTGAAATATCTCAGTGGGTAGTCCATCAATTCCTGGAGCCTTTTTTTTTTCTCCAGTTCCTTCAGTGCGGCATCAACTCCTTCTGTCACTGCTCATTGGTCAGTTTGTTGTGCTGTGGTGGATTGCATGTTGCTGTGATGCTGGAGACTACACCATCGGTATTTCAAATACCAGAAGGGTCTCCCATGGTAGACAGTTTTCAGTTGAACTTCCAGACTAAGAAAAACTGGGAAGAAGGAAGGAGCCACTTCTCAAATAATTGGCCAGTGAAAACCTTATGAATAACAGTGAAAAAATGTGTGATATATTACTAGAAATCTTTATGACTAGCCCCTCAAATGTCATCTGATATAATGACAGAAGATGGGCTCCTCAGGTCGGGATGCACTCAAAACAGGACAAGGGAAGAGTTGCTTCCTCCAATAGAGTTGACCTTAATGGAGTAAACATTTTGGGAACTCCATTTGCTAATGAGGCATGACTCAAAGTGGGAAGAAAGAGCTGCAAGTATCCATTAATGATTGGAATGTGGAATGTATGAAGTACGAATGTAGGAAAATTGGAAGTTGACAAAAATGAAATGCTAGGCATTAGTGAGCTGAAATGGACTGGTTTTGGCCATTTTGAATCAGACAATCATATGATCTACTATGGTGGGAATGATAAATTGAAGAATGGTCTGCCATTCATCATACAATGTTTCAAGATCTATCCTGAAGTACAATACTGTCAGTGATAGGATAATATCTGTTGGCCTAGAAGAAAGATCAGTTAATAGTACCATTATTCAAATTTACACACCAACTACTAAAGCCAAAGATGAGAAAATTGAAGATTTTTACCCACCTTTGCAGTCTGAAACTGACCAAACATGCAATCAAGATGTATTGATTATTACTGGTGATTGTGAAGAGGAAATTGGAAACAAAGAAGAATCACAAGTATTTGGAAAATATGGACTTAGTGATAAAAATTACACTGGAGATTTCATGATAGAATTTTGCAAGACCAATGACTTGTTCATTGTAAATATCTTTTTTCATCAACATAAATGGCAGTTGTAGAAATGGACCTTGACAGATGGAACACACAGGAATCAGATCGACTACATCTGTGGAAAGAGATTATGAAGAAGATCAGTATCACCAGTTAAAACAAGGCCAGGAGCTGACTATGGAACAGACCATCAATTGCTCACATGCAAATTCAAGTTAAGCATTTAGTTTATTCTTGCATACCTCTCTGTGCCTTCCTTGCCTTGGTTATGTTGTGTTGACTTCACCCATGTTGTGTATTGTCTTTTCCTTCACCAGAATTAACATATATTTACTGTCTAGCTAGTGATTGTCCCTCTTTCTCCATTCCCTTTCTGCTAACGTTCAAATAATGATTCTTACTGGGTATAAATCTATTCTTGGCTTTTTTATAATAATGTTCTCTTATAAATTTGCCATTTTGTGTTTGACTAATTTCAGTCAGCATAATATTCTCCAGATTCATCACATTATAATTTTTCAGCTTGATCATTATTCTTTATAGTTGCATACTATTCCATTGTAAGAGCTCCAGTGGTGCAGTGCCTAAGGCATCTGACTGCTAACCAGAAGGTTGTTGGTTCAAACACATCAGCCACTCTATGGAAGGAAGATGGGGCCATCTACTTCCGTAAAGATTTACCATTTTGGAAACCTGATATTGGTCACTGTGAGTCAGAATTGACTTGATGATGGTAGTGAGGTTTTTTTTTTTTTTTTTAATTTTTTTTTTTTTGTATGTAGGTACCATAGTTTGTTTATCTATTAATCTATTGACAACACTTAAGTTGTTTTCATCTTTTTGCTATTGTGAATAATGTTGCAATGAACGTGGGTGTGCATATATCTATTCATGTTACCTTTCCTATTTCTCTAGGTCTTATAACTAGGAGTGTGATTCCTGGAATATATGACATTTCCTTTTCTAGCTTTTTAAGGAAGTGCCACATTGCTTTCCATTGTGGTTGTACCATTTTATAATCCCACCAACAGTGTATAAAAGTACCAATCTCCTCACATCCTTGCCAGCATTTGTTATTTTGCCTTTTTCTTTCTTTCTTTCTTTTTTATTTATTTATTTTTTAAATCATTGCATTACTGCCAGGTATCTCCTTGTAGTTTTGATTCACATTTCTCTAAGTTTTGTCATACTGTGGTGGTTTGTGAGTTGCTATGATACTGGAAGGCTATGCCACCAGTATTTCAAATACCAGGAGGGTCACCTGTAGTGAACAAGTTTCAACAGAGCTTACAGACTAAGATAGACTAGAAAGAAGGACATGTGGTCTAATTCTGAAAGATTTTACCACTGAAACCCTTATGAATCACAGGGAAACTTTGTCTAATATTGCCATATGTTGAGCCCCTCAGATTGGAAGGCACACAAAATATGACTGGGAAAAAACTGGCTCCTCAAAACATCCTTAAAGACATGGATGATGTAAAGCTTTCAGGATCTTCATTTGCTGATGGAACATGACTCCAAATAAGAAGGAACGGCTGCAAGGATACATTAATAATTGGAACATGGAATGTAAGAAATATGAATCTAGGAAAACTGAATACCATCAAAAATGAAATGGAATCCATAAACTTACATATTCTAGGTATTAATGAACTTAAATGGACTGTTATTGGTTATTTTGAACCATACAATCATATGGTCTTCTATGTTGGGAATGACAAATCAAAGAAGAATGTCATTATCTTCATAGTTAAAAAGAATAGTTCAAGATCTATCCTGAAGAACAGTGCTTTCAGTGATAGGAAAATATCCATGCACTTACAAGGAAGACCAGTTACTACTACTATTATTCAAATTTACATACCAACCACTAAGGCCAAAGATGAAGAAATTGAAAAATTTTAGCAATTTCTGCATTCTGAAATTGACCAAACATGCAATCAAGATATATTGATAATTACTGATGACTGGAATGTGAAAATTGAAAACAAAGAAGAATATTCCATAGTTGGAAAATATGGTCTTGGTATCAGAAATTGTGCCAGGGATTGCATGATAGAATTTTGAAGGACCAACACCTTATGCATTGAAAATATCTTTCTTCAACAATATAAAGGGCAATTATACACTGGACCTTGCTAGGTAGACTACACAGGAATCAAATAGAGCACCTCTGTGCAAAGAGATGAAGAAGCAGCTCAATATCATCAGTCTGAACAATGGCAGGGACTGATTGTGGAACAGACCATCTATTACTCATATGTAAGTTCAGTTGAAGGTGGACAGAATTGAAGGAAGTAAGCAAGAGGCAAAATACAAGCTGAGATATGTCACACCTGAATTTAGAGAGCATTTGAAAAATAGATTTGATCCACTGAACACCAATGACTGAAGAAAGCCAGATGAGTTGTGGGAAGACATCAAGCACATTATATATGAAGAAAACCAAAAGTCACTAAAAAGACAATAAAAATAGAAAAGATCAAAACTGATGTCAGAATAGACTCTGAAAGTTGCTCTTGAATGGATAATAGCTAAAGTGAATGGAAGAAATGATGAAGTAAAAAGATGAATAGAAGTTTCAAATGGTAGGTCAAGAATAGAAAATAAAGTATTATAAAATGTGCAAAGAACTGGAGTTACAAAATTAAAAGGGAAGCAAATGCTTGGCATTTCTCAAGTGAAAGAACTGATGCAAAAATTTAAGCCTTGGTTGTGATATTGAAGGTTTATATGGGCAAAATATTGAATGATGCAGGAAGCATCAAAAAAAAAAAAAATAGAAGGAATACACAGAGTGCTGTACTAAAAAGAATTTGTCAATGTTCAACCATTTCAGGAGGTTGCATATGATCAAGAACCCATGGTGTTGAAGGAAAACATCCAAGCTGGTCTGAAGTAATTGGTGAAAAACAAGGCTTCAGGAATTGATGGAATACCAATTGATGCAGCAATGAAAGCTCTTACTCATCTCTGTCAAGAAATTTTGATGACTGCTACCTGGCCAACCTACTGGAAGAGATCCAAAATTTGCCCATTCCAAAGAAAATTGACCCAGAACAATGCAGAAATTATTGACCAATATCAATATCACATACAAGTAAAATTTTGCTGAAAATAATTCAAAAATGGTTGCAAGAAGACTTTGACAGGGAGCTGTCAGAAATTCAAGACAGATTCAGAAGGTGACATGGAATGAGGGATATCATTGCTAATGTCAGATGGATCCTTATTGAAAACAGAGAATACCAGAAAGAAGTTTTATTTACTATGCAAAGGTATGAAAATGAGAATTATGAAAAATTGTGAAAAATGAGAATTTCAGAACACTTAATTGTGCTCATGAGCAACCTGTACATAGACCAAGAGGTTGTTGTTCAAACAGAACAAGGGAATACTGCGTAGTTTAACATCAGGAAAGTGTGTGTCAGGGTTGTATCCTTTCATCATATTTAATCAATCTGTATGCTGAGAAAATAATTCAAAAAGCTGGACTATATGAAGAAGAATGTGGTATCAGAATTTGAGGAAGACTTATTAACAACCTGCAATATGCAGATGATACAACTTTGCTTGCTGAAAGTGAAAATGACTTGAAACACTCATTGACAAAGATCAGAGACTACAGTCTTCAGTATACATTACCCCTCAACATAAAGAAAGCAAAAATCTTCACAATTGGATCAATAAGTAACATCATGATAAACAGAGAAAAGACTAAAATACTCAAGGATTTAATTTTACTTTGATTCACAATCAATGCCCCTGGGAGCAGCAGACAAGAAATCAGACAACACATGTTGTTGTTGTTATGTGCCCTCAAGTCGGCCCTGACCCATAGCGACCCCTCCTTGGGTTGCTGAGGCAGTATCACTACAGAAGTAGATTCCCCAACCTTCCTTCCCAGGAGTGCCTGGTGGATTGAACCTCCAGCCTTCTGGTTACAAACTACATATAGCACTGGGCAAATCTGCTTCAAAAGACCTCTGTAAAGTGTTAAAGAGCAAAAACGTCACTTTAAAGACTAAGTTGTGCCTGACTCAAGCCATGGTATTTTCAATTGTATCCTATACATGTAAAAGCTGGACAATGAATAAGGAAGAATGAAGAAGAACTGCTGCATTTATAGTATGGTGTTGGTGAAGAATATTGAATATACCATGAACTGCTAGAAGAAGGAATAAATCTGTCCTGGATGAAGTACAGCTGGAATGTTCCTTAGAAGCTAGGATGGTGAGACTTTGTCTCTTGTACTTTGGTCATATTATCAGGAGGGACCATTCCCTAGAGAAAGATACCATGTTTAGTAAAGTAGGTCAGTGGAAAAGAGAAAGATCCTCAACAAGATGGGTAGACAGTGGCTGCAATGGTGGGCTCACCAAAGCAGTGATTGTGAGGATGGCACCAGACTGGGCAGAGCAGAGTTTCATTTCTTTGTACATAGGGTCACTATGAGTCAAAACTGATTTGATGGCACCTAATAAGAATAGCAATGGCTAATGATAGTAAGCATCTTTTCATGTGTTTGCTAGCTGCCTGGATGTCTTTTCTAGTGAAGTGTCTGTTCATGTCCTTTGCCCATTTTTCAGTCGGATGGTTTATCCTTTTGGTGTTAAGGTGTCGAAGTCCTTTGACGAACCTAAGTATTTACTTTTTGAAGATTCCAGCTACATAGGGCTTTCAATGGCTGATTTTTTGAAAGTAAGATCTCCAAGGCCTTTCTCCATGGTGCCTCTGGTTGGGATAGTTCTGAGAAAATGAAGGCAGTTGGTCACCCAGTATTGGAGGGGAATGGTATGAGATCAATCAAACTGAGCTACAAAATGTCCCATAGGACTAACTTTAGCTCAGCCTAAAAGGGACAAAGGAAGCACAGCACTGCTTTTTCATTGTTGAAGGCCTATCCCCAGGAGAAAGCTGGTAATTCCAGACACTTCTGACTTTCCTTGCACAAGCCGAGTATGTTCTGGTAACATAAGGTCAGTTTGTTGTCTTAGAGTCTCAGAGGCTGGTGGTTTGGAGAAAAAACACACAGAAGCCCATGGTCACAAAATGCTAAAATGATTGAGAGGATAGAGCCAAGTCCTGGCAGTACCTGTAATAATTCTTTAATAGCTTTTCATGTTAGTAACTCTAGAATGAAAGCACACATCGCCTCTGAGGATTTTTCTTGAACCATAGGAAATTCTCTGAATGCTGAGAAATGGAAGACTCTTTTGGTTTAGTTTTTTGTTCTCTCTAGTAACTGCTTGATGTAGCTGCACTCTCTCAGACTTCCTAATAAGTAACCAAGCACAAATCCCTTGTCGGAACATTGCCCAGAGACTCCTGGAGAAGAATTTGTTCTGGATCCAGGAACTGAAATACAAGAGGGAGCCTGGCAGGATTTTGTCAATATCAAACATTCTGAATCACAAAGGATAGAGGCTCCTTGTTAACTTTAAGTTAAAACCTAGTTGGCTTAATGTCATTGTATTAACTTTCTTTATAGTACTGTCAAGAATACTCCTGGTATTTTCAGCTATTATGACAATTTATCATCAGGTTACCTGTTTTATATAAAATGTGCCAGGAACACTGAAATGATATGGAAGGTGATTAATTTATTCAATATGCTACTAACATCACAGTAATTTACAAATACATTGTACCTTTCTTTCTGAAGGCAATGATCAACTATCTTCTTGAAGAAGGGTAATTTTCTTCCTTAATCAATAAAGGGTCATTATATGAATAAGATTACATAGAATGAGAATATGAGAATTGTAACCATTGTTTATCTTACCGAGTCCAGACATTTGCAAAGAAACAAAAAATACAATAACTCTGGTAGCTGTCTACATTTAAGTGGGTGTAATTTGGTCTTTATTTTCAAAGGAAGGAAGGTACATAAAAGTCACCTTATGTCTATATTTTTTCCTGGAGCTATAAATCTGTATACATAGATATATTTTTTCTCTTTAAAAGTAGCTTTTATTAAGGTGAGTTGCAGCTTGTTTTTTTCAGTGACTTAAAAATGCTATAAAGAAGCTATTATTAACCTGTGTTAACTGACTTTCTTAAGTATTATTGGCAAAATGTTTAGGAATGTAAGCTTTCTTGTTTAGTCTTCAAAATTCAGAGTTATCTTTGCTCTGCTTCATGCTATCAGAATGTTTTTGTTGTTGTAAGTTGACATAAAGTCATTTCTTACTCATGATGACCCATGTGTTCAGAGTAGAACTGCCCCATAGGGTCTTTAAGGTCAATATTTACAAACCCATTTTCTATGCATGAAGTTGTGAGGGCTGCAACAAGGAAAAGAGGATAAGAGCAACTGGGAAAATGTATTGAAAGAAAAATTAATGCTAGCAAATTATTCATAAGTGTATTAATTCAACCAATATTTATTTCATTCCTACAACGTGCTATACTCTGTGCTAAGTACAGGTACTACAAAGATTAGGAAAACGCAGGCACTTCTTAAAGTTTGGTGAAGAGGACAAATAAGTTGACAACTATAATAGCCTGTATATGAAGAGGTTTTAACTTTATGCAAAGGACAATGTGGAGTCTTTGAAATCTTAGAGTCTGGGAAAGTTTTCTGGAGCTAGTGGTGCCTGAGCTGAGTTCTAAAAGAGGAAGTGGGTTAGCTTTCAGGGATTCCAGTTGGAATCAGTTCCATCTGGATGCAGCGAAGGCCTAGAGATGCAGGGAGGTAGAGTCCAGTAGAGATGTGATCTGGATTATGGGTTGGTAGGTTCAGATAGCTGGTTAAAGCAAGTTAAAAAGAATGTGTACTTAAAATGTTTCATTTTAACTTCAAGTATGTTTAGAAACTTGAATTTTCTCAGTTAAGTTTATAAATATTTGCCTCATTTTTAATAAAGGGTCAATACTTTTTTTTTAATTATACACTGTTTCTCATTTTCTTTCTTGCATGTATTATGCCTTTAATGAATCTTTTCTTTAAAAAAAAATGTTGTTGAGAATATACAAAGGAAACATACACGAATTCAACCATTTCTACATGTCTAATTCAGTGACCAAACTCACTACTATCAAGTCAGATGAAACTCATAGCGACCCCTCCTTGGGTTTCCGAGGCAGTATCATTATGGAAGTAGATTGCCCCATCTTCCTTAGGAGCTCTGCTAGCTTAGTGCCTGAGGCACTTGACTGCTAACCAGAAGGCTGGCAGTTCAAACCCAGCAGCCACTCCTCAGAAGGAAGGTTGGGCAATCTACTTCTGTAGTGATATCACCTTGGAAACCCAAGGAGGGGTTGCTATGAGTCGTGGCCGACTTGACGGCATATAACAACAACAACAACAACAATTCAGTTACATTGATTACGTTCTTTGACTTGTGCAACCATTCTCACCCTCCTTTTCTAAATTGTTCCTCCCCCATTACACTTAAACTCACTGCTCTCTAAGGTTCCTATCTAATCTATCAAGTTGCTGTTGTCACTTTGATTCTGAACAGATAATTGTTAAAAAGGTAGACTTTTTTACTAGTTAAGCTACTCTATTGTTTGGTTTTAAGACGATGTCAGTGGATATTTTCGGTTTAATTTTTGAAGATTATCTGAGGGCAATAGTTCCAGGGGTTCATCTAGCCCCCTTTGCTCCAGGAAGTCTGGAATTCAAGAACATTTGAAATTCTGTTCTGCATTTCTCCTCTTTTGATCAGGATTCTTTCATAGAATCTTTGATCAAAATGTTCAATAATGGTAGCCATATACCATCCAGTTCTGGTCTCATGGCAAAGAAGGCAGTTGTTCATAGAGGCACATGTTGCATATCCTTTTCCTATTCCTGATTCTCCTTCTTCCTCTTTTGCTTCAGGCAAATAGAGACAAATTGTGGTGTCTTGGATGGCTGTTTCCAAGTTTTTAAGACTTCTGGCACTAGGCCACAAGCAAGGAGGTAGAACACAAGCATTAAACATGTTATTAGGCTAATTAACCGAGAGGTCCCATGAACCATGACCCCAAACCAAGGAACAAAATCCTGTGAATTTTTTGCCAGTATTTAAGCAGCCTTAACGGCTACTCTTTTTGTTGTTGTTGTCATTGTTTTAAGTATAACTGTCACACAAATTTTGCCAATTCAACTTTTTATAGGTATACAACTTACTGATAACAATTATAATAATCAGTTGTGCAATCGCACCCTTACACAATGGGATGTTTCCATCACCATTAACTCTCCTTTTCCCTCCCTCTCATCCCTTATATTCACTAATAAACTTTGGTCTCTATACATTTGCCTTTTTTTTCTGTTGTTTTGTATAAATGGGATCATACAATATTTCTGACACTGACTTAGTTCACTCAGTGTAACATGTATTAAGATTTTGTTTCTTCTATTGGCTGAGTAGTATTCCATTGTACTATACACCATATTTTGTTTATCCATCCAGCTCTTGATGAACATTTAGGTTGTTTCCACCTGTTGACTATTGTGAATAGTGCTGTAATGAACATTGGTCTACAAGTCTCAGTTTGAGTTTCTGCTTTTAAGTCTTTTGGGTATATACCTAGTAGAGGATTTGCTAGGTCATATGGCAGTTTTGGGAGCTCTGGTAGTGTAGTGCCTTAGGTACTTGACTGCAAACCAGAAGGCTAGTGGTTCAAACCCACCAGCCACTCCTCAGAAGGAAGGTTGGGCAATCTACTTCTATAGTGATACTGCCTCGAAAACCCAAGGAGGGGTTGCTATGAGTCAGGTCTGACTTGACAGGACATAACAACAACAAAAATACGGTAGTTTTATGTGTAGATTTTTGAGGAACTGTCACACAGTTTTCCACAATGGCTGTATCATTTTACTTGTTTATCAGCAATGGATAAGGGTTCCAATTTCCCTACGTTCTTGCCAACATTTGTTATATTCTTTTTTTTATTTTTGTAAAATCTTACCCATCCTAGTGGGAGTGAAGTAGTACCTCACTGTGGTTTTAATTTACATCTCTGATGGCTAATGAGGACCTCTGGTGGTGTAGTGGTTAAAACATTTGTCTATTAACCAAAAGGTCAGTGGTTCAAATCCACTAGCTGCTCCATGGAAGAAATACAAGACAACCTGCTTCCATAATGATTGCAGCCTTAGAAAACCAGTGTGGGTCACTATGAGTTGGAATTGACTCAATGGCAGTGAGTTTTGTTTGGTTTTTGGTGCTAACAATGTTGAATGTCTTATGTGTTTAAAAAAAAAAAAAAAACTCATTGCAATCAAGATGATTTAGACTCACAACAACCCCTCCTTGGGTTTCTGAGGCAGTATCACTATGGACATAAATTGCCCCATCTTTCTTCTGAAGAGTGGCTGGTGGGTTTGAACCACCAGCCTTCTGGTTTGCAGTCACATACCTTAGGCACTATACCACCAGAGTTCCTCTTATGTGTTTAGTGGCCATTTAAAAGTTTTATTTGGTTAATCATGACGTGAAATCAAATGTCCATGAGCTGTTGAATGTAAAACAAATTTTCTCTGTAAATTTATATCCAAAGCACAAATATCTATATCTATATCTATATCTATATCTATATGTAGGAGCT
>NW_006921604.1:22424168-22434415 GCF_000298275.1 Orycteropus afer afer
CATACATAAAGTTCTCTTTGGCAAAATGTCTATTCAAATACCTTGCACATTTTATGACTGGGTTGTCTTTTCGTTGTTATATTCTTGAAGTTTTTATTTTTATTTTTAACTTTTTATGGTGATTTGGGTGAAATTTTACAAGCTAATTTGTTTTACATTCAATAGTTCACATATATTTTGTTTTGTGACACAGATGATATTCCCCACAGTGTAACAGCTCTCCTCCCACTTTCTCCCTGTGGTTACCCTTTCCCTGTGTCCTTCTTGCCTATGCATTCCTGTCTCCCTGCCTTTCTCCTATGCAAATGTCACCCTTGTGATCTCCCCTGGTTGATTATTTAAAGGAATGCATCTCTCTGGTGTAGGTGCTCAGCTTGTAGACCTGTAGCCATTGTTTGGCTGAGAGTTATACTGAGGAAGTGAGTTCAATTCCAGCCCTGGGGAGTGACTTGGGGCCATAATCTCTGGGGTTTCACCAGTAACTGTCAGACCAGTAAACCTGGTCTCCCACTCCATCCAGAATCTCCAATTTTGATCCCTTTCCAAATGGTCAGCATTGATAGCTGGGTACCATCTAGTTATTCTGGTCTCAGGGTCATACAGACTGAGGTTCTCATGGTCCATTAGTCCTTTGAACTAACTGCTTCTATACATCTCTTATTTTCTTCACTCTTATGTGCTCTGAATGAGGAGAAACTGATAGTTACATCCTGGATGGCTGCTCACAAGCTTTTCAAAACTCAGTTGCTGAAGTAAGATATAGAACAATATTTTTGTATGCTAATATTGTGCCAATTGAACTTGATGTCCTCCATGAACATGATCCCCAGCCCACAACTCATTATGGAACTTTTATATATGTTTTGGTTACTAAATCCCAACCAGATATATGGTTTCTGAAGGTGTTCTCCCCATTGTTTGCTTCATCTTTTGAAAGTTTATTTATCTTTAATAAATAAACATTTATTTGAGTGAGACATTAAAATCATTTGGAAACAATCTTAGTCAGAAAATCTCTAAAATTTAAATCCTCTACCATTCTTTTATAATCATTTTATCCATAAATAATTGGAAAGAAATTATTTCTAGCAATTAATCTTTATCAAGTCTTTCTGAAGCATTGTGGTCCATGTAAACACACACAATGGCTGAGTCACAGTTTTGTGTATCTGTTTGTAAATAGCCTACTGGCTACAAGCAATCAAGGTGTTTTCTAGAGGGATGAAAAGGGCCCACTAATCCAATGTACCAGCTAATCCAGTCTATCAGCCACATGAAGGAGTTGAAAAAGTTTACAGTGGATTTCAATAGCAGAAGTATAAAGTTCAAAGATTGTACAAATTTATATTAAGGAATTAATTGGAAAACATATGAGTGATCTTGTAGGCTTAGACAACTGAATTTCATCATGATAGCCTTTGGACAATTTCTTTTGTTAGATTTCCCAAGAAGTAGACTGAAAGGAGAGTTGCATGTCGGAAGTTTATTGGAGATTGCTTTTAAGGATCAGTGCCTTTAGGGAATTTAAGAGAGTAGGATTGAGCAACTGTTGTTGATAGGTTGCCCTCTAGTCAGCTCTGACGCATAGAGACTCTATGTACAGCCGAAGGAAACACTACCTGCTCATGAGCCATCCTCACAGACCTTGCTATACTTGAGTCCATAGTTGCAACCATTGGGTCAATTCATCTCATTGAAGGTCTTCCCCTTTCTCACTGACCCTTCACTTTACCAAGCATGATATTCTTCTCCAGGGAATGGGCCCTTCTGACAACATGACCAAAGTACATGAAGTGGTCATTCTCATTTCCAAAGAATTTTCCAGCTGCACTTCTAAGACAGATTTGTTCGTTTTTCTGACAGTCCATGGTACTTTCCGTATTCTTCAACAACACCAAAACTCAAGAGCATCAACTCTTCTACAATCTTCCTTATTCATTGTCCAGCTGTCACATGCATATGAGGTGATCAAAAATACCATAGTTTGGGTTAGGCACACCTTCGTTTTCAAAGTGACATCTTTACTCTTCAACACTTTAAAGAAACCTTTTGCAGCAGATTTTCCCAGTGCAATATGAAGTCTCATTTCTTGATTCGAGCTTCCATGGGTGTTGATCATGAATCCAAGTAATATGAGATCTTTGACAACTTCAATCTTCTCTCCATCTATCTTGAGGCTGCTTATTGGTCCAGTTGTGAGGATTTTCATTTTATGTTGGGGTGTAATTCATACTGAAGACTATATTATTTAATCTTCATCAATAAATGCTTCAAGTCATCTTCACTTTCAGCATGCAAGGTGTGTTATCTGCATATCACAGGTTGTTAATGAGTTTTCCTCAAATCCTGATGCCACATTCTTCTCATATAGTCCAGCTTCTCATATTACTTGCTAAGCATACAAATTGAATAAGTGTGGTGAAAGGACAGAGCCCTGACACACACCTCCCTGATTTTAAACCATGCAGTGTCCCCTTATTCTTTTCTAATTGCAGCCTCCTGATTTATGTACATGTTCCTTATGAGCACAATTAAGTGTTCTGGAATACCCATTCTTCTCAATATTATCCATAATTTGTTATGATCCACACAATGGAATGCTTTTGCATAGTCAATAAAACACAAATAAACATCTTTCTGGTATTCTTTGCTTTTAGCCAAAATCAATTTACATCAGCAATGATATCCCTCTTTCCACATCCTCTTCTGAATCCAGGGTGCATTTCTGGAAGTTCCCTGTCAATATACTGCTGCAACCATTTTTGAATGATCTTCAGCCAAACTTTACATGTGTGTGACATTAATAATACTGTTCAATGATTTCCTCATTCTGTTGGATCACTTTTCTTTGGAATGGCTACAAATATGGATCTTTTCCTGTCAGTTGTCCAGGTAGTTGTCTTCCAAACTTCTTGGCATAGACAAGTAAGTGTCTCTTGCATGGCATCCATTTGTTGAAACATCTCAATGGGTATTGTGTCAATTCCTGGAGCCTTGATTTTTTGCAAATTCCTTCAGCGCAGTTTCAACTTCTTCCTTCAGTACCACTGGTTCTTGATAATATGACATCTCCTGAAATAGTTTAAGACCAATTCTTTTTGTACTGTGACCCTGTATTTTCCTTCCATCTTCTTTTGTTTCTTCCTGTGTCATTCAATATTTTGCCAGTAGAATCTTTAAATATTGCAACTCAAGGCTTGAGTTTTGTCTTCAACTCTTTCAGCTTGAGAAATGCAGTTTGTTCTTCCTTTTTGTTTTTCTAACTCCAGGTCTTTGTACATTTTGTTATAATAATTGATTTTGTCTTCTTGATCTGCCCTTTGAAATCTTCTGTTCAGCTCTTTTATCTTGTCATTTCTCCCATTTGCTTTAGCAACTCTCCATTCAAAAGCAAGTTTCAGAGTCCCTTCTGATACCCATTTTGGTGTTTTCTTCTTTTCCTTTCTCTCTAATGACATTTTTCTTTTTTCATGTATAATGTTATTGATATCATCCCACAACTCATCTGGCTTTTGGTCATTGGTCTTCAGTGTTCAAATTTATTCTTCAGATGGTCTCTAAATTCAAGTGGGTGGAATATAATCAACAGCATATTTTGGCTCTCGTGAACTTATTTTGTCTTCAGTTTCAATTTGAACTTGCAGATGAATAGTTGATGGTCTGTTCCTGTCAGCTCCTAGCATTGCTTCAGCTGAAGATATTGAGCTTCTCCATCATCTCTTTCCACAGAAGTAGTCTATCTGATTCCTGTGTATTCAATATGGCAAGGTCCATGAGTATAGTTGTCATTTACATTTTTGAAAAAGGTATTTGTAACGAGCAATTTGTTGGTTTTGCAGTGTTCTATCATGTGATCACTGTCATTTATAGCACCCAGAAAGAAAAAAAAAAAAAAAACTCACTGTCATTGAGTCGATCTCTACTCATAGTGACCTCTTGGGTTTCTGAGGAGGTATTTCTATGGAAGTAGATTGTCCAATGTTCCTTCTAAATAGTATCTTCTGTTTCCTCACCTTTGGCTTTAGTGATTGGTGCATAAATTTGAATAATAGTATTATTAACTGGTCTTCCTTGTAGGTGTATGGATATTATCCTATCAGTGACAGAATTGTATTTCAGGATAGATCTTGAAACATTCTTTGTGACAATGAATGTGAAGCCATTCCTCTTCAATTTGTCATTCCAGGGATAGTAGGTCATATGATTGTCTGGTTCAAAATGGCTAATACCAGTTCACTTCGTGTCACTAATGCCCAAGATATTGATCTTTATGCATTCCATTTGATTTTTGACAACTTCCAATTTTCCTAGATTCATACTTTGTTCATTCCACATTCTGATTATTAATGGATGTTTGCAGCTGTTTTGTTCCATTTTGAATTGTGCCCCATCAGCAAGTAGTGGTCCCAAAGGCTTTATTCCATCCAAGTCATTAAGATTGACTCTACTTTGAGGTGAAGACTCTTTCCCAGTTGTATTTTGAGTTCTTTCCAACCTAAGGGGCTCATCTTCTGGCACTATAGCAGACAATGTTTCAGGGTTGTTAACAAAGTTGTCCAGTAAAATATCAGGCAGTGTTTTATTACTATTTATAAGGTTTTCCCTGGCCAGTTCTTTCAGAAGTGCATGGCCTCTACTTTCTTCCCAGTCTGTCTTAGTCTGGAAGCTCCACTGAACTTTGTCAACCATAGGTGACCTTGCTGGTATTTGAAATACCAGTGGCATAGTCTTCAGCCTCACAGCAACATGCAAGCTACCACACAGTACAACAAACTGACAGAGGGGTGGTGGTGGACTGAGGGAGGGGAGGCTTGAACTGTAACAACAATTACAGCTGATCCCAGAACTCTGGAATTGGGATGACTTTTCAGAGTTGTCCTGTCATCAGGGAAAGGAGTTAGCCCTTTATTCCAAAACCTTAGCTCCATGTAGCAAGCAGTCTTTAAATGTAGGCTGCCACCAAGTAAGAACAGTCACCTGCAAGAGGATTATCCTTGGCTGAAGGGATTTCACAGACAGCAACTCAGCTGAGCATCAGCAATCACCAACAGTGACAATTGAGTCCCAGTGGCCTAAAGGATGCCATTAGTAGCAAATGACAATACCTACTACAATACAACCATTGTACTGCTTGCTTCCATTTTGTTTTTCATATGAATGACTTGTTAATCTCATTGACTGATAATCTCACATTGAGAGATAGTGTTTTACTAGGGCCTCATCATTGGTCTCTGTTGCTGGCAATAGCTAGAATATCCCATAGGAGCTGATGCATAACTTATGTACTATAGTCTACCTGTCCGCTGCCATGACTACTCTGTTCATGCCTACATTGTGCAAAGCCTGGAATGTCTGGTATCAATTGACTAGCTAATTCTGTCTGTTTTGTTGTGTGGTACCTCTCTCATGGTGGAAGATCTCTGGTAGGCATTTACATGAGATAAAAATATCTTCACATGTCTTGCTCATGCCCATCAGGCCATTTATAAGCTCCTTTTTCAGATCTTCTTGTTCCTATCTTCTAATATTTTTCCTTCCAGGAAACAACTAACCAGCAAAGCCATGTTACACTCCCCTTGTGTTTATTTTTACCTTGGACCACTTTTCTTTAAACACAAAGAACTTTAACTAAGCTTTTCCTATTTCAGGGACTTTCCATCACTTCTGTCTTTCAGGGCCACTCCTCAGAACAGCAATAGTGAAGGTCCTAGATCTAAGCTGAAGCACATGCATCAGCATAACAGAGGTGAATGACATCAGGTTTAGGCCACTTGCTCATATGGGTTACCTCTGGCCCTGCTCATCCTTATCCCAGATGTACCACTTCCATTTTAAAATATTTTCTTACTTTTTCCCCTGATATTATGACTCGATGGATCTTAAAGAAACCGGGTCATGAAAGGAAGTTCTTTAAGCAGATCTGAGCCAGGATTCCATTAATTACATGGTCTCATATACCCTCATATACCCTCACATATTCTAACAGAGAGGTCATGATAATGCAATTTATTATCAAATTGGATGTTGTATACTACAGTCATTGGAATATTTAGGTATTTTTGTTGTAAAAATACTTTAGTATGATTTTGGAGAAAATTTACATAGAAAATTAGGTTCTCATTTAACAATTTCAGTACATATTCAGTGACATTAGTTACAATTTTCACAATATGTCATTCTCATTTTTTCCATTTTAGGGTTCTGTTTCCATTAATCTAGATTCCTTATCCCCTCTTATTTTCTCATTTTTGGTCTAGGGTAAACTTTGAACATTAGGTCCCTTTTAGATGATTATTTCAAGGATCACAGAACTCAAGATTGATATTGTTTATTTCATGAACCACTCTATCTTTTGACTGATAGATGATCTCTCAGAGTACTTTGAGTTCCAAGTGTAAAGGGTATCCCAGGATTCCTATAGTCTCTACTGATCTAGTAAGTCTAGTTTTTTATAGGAATTTGAGTTTTGTTCTACACTTTTTTCCTATTCAATCCAGGACCATCTATTTTGTCCCTGGTTGGAATTGTTGGTGGTGGTAGGCAGGCACCATCTTGTTCTTCTGGTCTGAAAGTAGTTGAAGCTGTGGTTTGTGTAGACTATTATTTCTGTAAACAGTCTTATTTGAGTCTTTGGTTTCCTTCTTTCTCCACCAGATCAGTAGAGACTATTGGTCTCTATGTTTCTCCAGGCACATAGAGACCAATAGCTGTATCTTAGAAGGCCACTCACAAACTTTTAAGACCTCACACATAACTCACCAAACTATGATGTAGAACATTATCTTTATGAACTATGTAATGCCAATTGACTGAGTTGCCCCTTGAGATTGTAGTTTTAAGCTCTCAAACCCAGTAACCCAATTCACAAGGTGTTCAGTCATGTCTAGGGAGTATCCATGACTATATGCTTTATTTTATATATGAATATATATACAGCACACAAAACATATATATACATTTACCTGTAGAAACACCATGTGGACCTGTTTGTTCATGTGTGGTCACATATACATACATAAACATATATATCTACCTGTGGAACCACAGACATATTTTTTTAGTTGTTTAATGTTTCAAAATTGTATAAGTTGTGGCTTTTACCAAGATTATCCTTTATTCTTGTTTACTATTTTGTGTGATCTTTTACCTTGGTCAAGTTGTTCTGCCTTTACCCTTACTTGGTATTGCCTTACTCATCACCAAAACTAATAAGTGTACCATCTAGGAGCTCTAGTGGTATAGTGCTTAAGGCATTTTGACTGCTAACCAGAAGGCTGGTGGTTCAAACCCAACAGCATTCCTCAGAAGGACGGTTGGGCAATCTACTTCCGTAGTGATACTGCCTTGGAAACCCAAGAAGGGGTCGCTATGAGTTGGATCCACCTCCACAGCAGTGAGTTTGTTTGTTTTTTTTTTAAATTTAGAAAGTGATCCCCCTCCTTCTCCCTCTCATCCCTGGTAACCACTAAAGAATGTTACTCTCTGTATGTATGCTTACTCTTGTCTTTTTATAATAGTGAAATTACACAGTGTTTGTCCTTTTGTGGCTGACTTATTTCACTCAACATAGTGTCCTTCAGATTTATCTATGTTATAGTATATTTTGAAAACTCATCATTATTCTCTGACTGCATAGTATTCCACAGCATATAAACTACTACAGTAGTTTATCCATTCATCACTTGATGGGCAGTAGGTTGTTTCCATTTTTTTTTTTTTTTGCTATTATGAATAATGCTGCAGTGAACATAGGTATGCATAGATATGTTGCTGTTGGTAGTTTACTAAGAGTGGGATTATTGGATCATAGATTATTTCTATTTCTAGCTTTTTGAGGAAGTGCCATACCATATTCCATGTTGTTGTTTGTTGTTGTGATGTGCTGGTTAGTTGGACCTGACTCATAGCGACCCCTCCTTGGGTTTCTGAGGCAGTGTCACTACGGAAGTAGATATAGATGACTTTTTTTTTTTAAAGAAGCATAGTACCTTTGGGTGAAATTTATTATTTTCTGAACTAATCTATTATTTAGTTATAAGGTGAGCTTAGGGGTTAGTTTCTTTTCAAGTGCCTCATGGCAATAGTCTGAGAGAGTTCTCCAGTCTCAACCAGTCCAGTAAGTCTGTTATTTTATTTTTTTTTCTTTAGGAATTTGATGTTCTATTTGATATTTTTGGGAGCTCTGGTAGCATAGTTGCTAAGGCACTTGACTGCTAACCAGAAGGATGACGGTTCAAACCCACCAGCCACTTCCTGGAAGGAAGATGGGGCAATCTACTTCCGTAGTGATACTGCCTCGGAAACCCAAGGAGGGGTTGCTATGGGTCGGATCTGACTCAACGGCACACAACAACAACAACAACAATTTTATATTTTTCTCCCATTGTATCATGATCCATCTATTGTGGTCCTGTTTAGAATGGGTAGTAGCAATAGCTGGGCATCATTTCGTTCTTCTGGTCTCAGAGTAGATGGGATTGTGGTTTGTGTAGACTATTTCTCTTGTAGACTACTTTCTTATGTGAGTCTTTGGTTTCCTTTCTATTTCACTCAGACAAAAAGAGACCAATAGTTGTATTTTAAATTACTCACTAAAAACTCACTGCAGTCACTTATGAGCTTTTAAGATCCCAGAGACTTCTCATCAAACTAGGAAGTAGAAGGTAAATTTATAAACTGTGTTATGCCTATTGACCAAGGCATATATAATATAATACATAATATAATATAAGCATAATTCCTTGAGACTATAGTCTTAATACTTCAAACCTAGAAAAATAATCATGCAAAGTGTTTGGTTATATATAAGAAGCATCTGTAACTGTGCCCCCTGTGTGTTTTTATATATATGAATATATATGTATACAGTCATATAGGTGAATATATATATATATATACACACACACACACACACACACACACGAATATATATATATGCATATACCTATATATACACACAGGAGCTCTGGTAGCATAGTGCCTAAGGCACTTGACTGCTCACCAGAAGGCTGGTGGTTCAAACCCACCAGCCACTCCTCGGAAGGAAGGTTGGGCAATCCTACTTCCATAGTGATACTGCCTCGGAAATCCAAGGAGGGGTCGCTATGAGTCGGGGCCGACTCGATGGCAAACAATAACAACAACATATATACACACATATCTATATACTCACATATATATAACCTGTACACATATATGCTTACATACATATGTATATCTACACACACACACACACACACATATATATATTTTGCTGTTGTTGTTGTTGTTATGTGCCTTTGAGTTGGCCCCAACTCATAGCGATACCTCTTTGGGTTTCCGAGGCGGTATCACTATGGAAGTAGATCGCCCAAACTTCCTTCTGAGGAGTGGCTGGTGGGTTTGAACTGCCAGCCTTCTGGTTAGCAGTAAAGTGCCTTAGGCATTATGCTACCAGAGCTTATTATATTTGGCATAGCAATTACCAGCAGGCCCTTTTTCTTGTGTATATTTTAGTAACATTGTTTACCTTTGTCAAGCTGTGTATATTTCACCCACTTTTGGTGTTATCATTCCCCTCACCAAAAATAACAAGTGTGTACTGTCTAAAGAGTGTATCTCCCTCTTTCCTTCACCTTCATTCCTAGTAACTACTGATGAACATTTATTTCTATATATTTACCTGTTCATGTCATTTCATGAAAGTGAGAACATACATTTTGTGTGTGTGTGTGTGTGTGTGTGTAATTGACTTATTTCACTTAACAGAATGTCCTCTAGGTTCATCCATGTTGTAAGATGTTTGGAGAGCTCATTTTTCTTTAGTGCTCAGTAGTATTCCATTACATGTATGTACTACATTTCACTTATCCATTCATCTGTTAATGGCTACTTAGGATGTTAACAAATTTTTGATATTGTGAAGAGTGCTGTGGTAAACATGTGGTTGTTGTTAGGTGCTGAGTCACTTCCGACTCATAGTGACCCCATGCACAGCAGAACAAAACACTGCCCGATCTCACGCCAGCTCCATGATCCCTGCTATACTTGAGCCCATCATCGCAGAAACCATGTCAATCCATCTCGTTGAAGGCCATTCCCTCTTTCGTCAACCCTCCACCCTACCAAGCATGACATCCTTCTCCAGGGAATGGTGCCTTCTGACAACATGACCAAAATAGGTGAGAAGAAAGCTGGCCATTCTTGCTTCTAAGGAGCATTTCAGGTGCACTTCCTCCAGGACAGATCTGTTAGTTCTTTTAGCAGTC
>NW_006921604.1:22437172-22445083 GCF_000298275.1 Orycteropus afer afer
AAGCTGCTCTTTGAAATCTTCTGTTCAGCTCTTTTATCTTGTCATTTCTTCCATTTGCTTTAGCTACTCTCTGCTCAAGGGCAAGTTTCAGAGTCCCTTCTGTCATCCATTTTGGTCTTCTTTTCTCATCTTTTTAGTGATCTCTTGCTTTCTTCATGGATCATATTCTTGATATCCTCCCACAATTCTTCTGGTTTCTGGTCATTGGTGTTCAATGGACCAAATCTATTCTTTAGATTATTTCTAAATTCAGGATGGATATATTCTAGATCATATTTTGGCTCTCTTGGACTTGTTTAAATTGCCTTCAACTTCAAGTTGAACTTGCATATGAGCAGTTGATGGTCTGTTCCACAATCAACTCCTGGCCTGGTTTTGGCTCAAGATACTGAGCTTTTCCACAGCCTCTTGCCACAGATGTAGTCAATCTGATTCCTGTGTGTTCCATCTGGTTAAGTCCACGTGTAGAGCCGCCATTTGTGTTGTTGAAAAAGTTGTTTGCAATGAACAAGTCGTAGGTCTTGCAAAATTCTACCATGCGAGTTCCAGCATTATTTCTGTCACCAAGGCCAAAGTTTCCAACTTTTGCATTCCAGTCACCAGTGATAATTAACACATCCTGATTGCATGTTCGGTGGTCAATTTCAGACTGCAGAAGTTGATAAAAGTCTTCAATTTCCTCATCTTTGGCTTTGGTGGTTGGGGCATAAATTTGAATAATAGATGTATTAACGGGTCTTCCTTCTAGGCATATGGATATTATCCTATCACTGACAGCATTGTACTGCAGGACAAATCTTGAAACATGCTTTGTGATAATGAATGCCATGCCATTTCTCTTCAAACTGTCATTCCCAGCATAGTAGATCACATGGTTGTCTGATTCAAAGTGGTCAAAACCAGTCCTTTTCAGCTCACTAATGCTGAGGATATCAATCTTTTTGTGTTCCATTTCATTTTTGACAACTTCCAATTTTCCTAGATTCATACTTCATACATTCCATGTTCTGATGATTAATGGATGTCTCCATCTGTTTCTCTTCAATTTGAGTGATGCCACATCAGCAAATGGAGGTCTCGAAAGCTTTACCTTATCCATATGAGTAAGGCTGGGTTTACTCAGATGATGTAGCTCTTTCCCAGTCCTATTTTGAGAGCCTTCTAACCTAACCAGACTATTCATAAAGTTGGGTAGTAATGTATCAAACAGTGTTTCTTTGCTATTCCCTGGCCAATTCTTTGAGAAGTGGATGGCCTCCTCCTTCTTCCTAGTCTGTCTCAGTCTGTAAGCTGGGCTGATACCTGTGCACCATGTGCATCCGGCTGGGTTTGAAACACCAGTGGCTCAACCTCAAAACTTATATCAACATGTCACCACGGTAGGACAAACTGACAGACAGGTTTGTCTCCCTGTTGGAAACCTCTACCCTTACCTGGGTCTCTGTGGCTGACTCCTCTGTGGTAAACATAGGGGTGCATATGTTTGTTCATCTGATGTCATTAGATGCCTAGGGTATATATCTAGGTGTAGAATTACTGGGTCATATGGCAGCTCTACCTCTAGGATTTTGAGGAAACACCAGACTGTTTTCCACAATGACTACACCATTTTCTATTTCATCAGCAATGGATAAGAGTTTCAATTTCTCCATATTCACTCCAACACATTTTATTATTATTCTTATTATTTTAAATCTTAGCTAGCCTAGTGGTAGGAACTCTGGTGGCATAGTGTCTAAGGCATTCGACTGCCAACCTGAAGGCTGGTAGTTCAAACCCGCCAATCACTCCTCGGAAGGAAGACTGGGCAATCTCCTTCTGTAGAGATACTTCCTCGGAACCCCAAAGAGGAATTTTTATGAGTATTCGACTTGATGGCAGTGAGGTTTTTTTTAAATTTTTTTTAAAATCCTGGTGGTAGTAAAGTGATATCACATTATAGTTTTGATTTGCATTTCTCTGATAGCTAATGATGTTGAGCATCTTTTCATGTGTCTTTTGGCAATTTGCATACCTTCTTTGGTGAAGTCACCATTGCATGTCTTATTGCTTTGGTAAATATCTTCCATGCTTTCCACAGAATGCAGTTAGCTAGTTGGTTTTCTGGCTTTGCATTCCTGCTAGCATCTCTGTTTCTCTGAGTGTTTTGATTCCTTATAACAATTGTCTGCATGGTCATTCTGGCATGTTGACTTCATATGTATGAAGCATTGCTTTCTCCAAATTTCTAAGAGCAGTTCTAGCAGGACACCACAGTGTTCCAGGATCTTTGCTAGAGTGTTAAATCCTGTATCATGGGACAGTACCTCCATATCAATAAACTTTTTCTTATAACTTTTTTGTCCTTCTTTGATCTTAAAGATATAGTCCCTGACACTGACTACTGTCTGTACGTGTTGCTAGGTCCTGAGGCTTCTTTGCAGGGTATAGTTCCTTTCCTGTTTTAGGAAGTCAAGCATGTTCCTGTCAAGTTATCTTATGACTTAATGTTTTAATGCTCTGTGACTAAAACAGTATGTGGGAGTAAGTTCTGAACAAGAGTGTGTTGTCTTATAAGGCAGAGTGAGTCCTGTTCATCAGGTTCTAGCAAGGGGAGAGATTCCTGGCCTTAATGGGGAGGAGCTCGCCATTTAGTCAGGTCCAGACATTATAGAGGGATTTGGAATTTAGAATTTTCAAGTGTGTCAACCTATATATTTTGATCAGTGTCTCAGAGCCTCACTTCTTTCCAATTACCTTGACCTTGATATAGTAGACTTGCAAAGATTGAGAACCCAACCTCTTCTGAAGTTCTGATGCTTATATAACTACGCCCTGGCTTTATCCTCAGCTCTTTCTGCCCTTAGCTGCAGATGAGAGTAACTCAGGGAAGTACTCTGACTCTCATATAAGGCCAGATTAATTGCCCTCAGCCTTTTATCATTTTTCTCCAATAAACTGATTTCATTCAGAATACATACCCAATTCCACTGTCCTTATAATACTTACATTCTTGAAATTTCTCAAACATGGAAATATTTCCTAATCTAATATATTTGTTTCCATTGCTACAAGAATGCCTACCACCCACCACCAGTGATGGGATTCTCATTGTCTGTTGGCTGGGGTTAATCTACTTCTAAAACTGAGTTTTAGAGTTGGCTTCCTCAATTTACTCTGGGCACACTTATGATGGGTTCCTCAAGAAACAGACACTGAAACATAGGTCTATGTGCACAAATATTTTTATTAAAAAGTGCTCTCAGGATCAACATATGTCAGGGAACAAAAGAGGAAGAATTGGGCAGAAGAAAGAAGTGAACTGGGGTGCACATTTCACAGGGAGCTGTAGAGCTAGAATGGCCTTTCAGATTTCTTGTGACTAGACGGGAGCTCTGGTAGCATAGTGGCTAAGGCACTTGACTGCTAACCAGAAGGCTGGCGGTTCAAACCCACCAGCCACTCCTCGGAAGGAAGGTTGGGCAATCCTACTTCCGTAGTGATACTGCCTCGGAAACCCAAGGAGGGGTTGCTATGTATGAGTCGGGTCCGACTCGACAGCACATAACAACAACAACAACAACAGAGGCAAAGTAGTCAGGCTTTTTATATCTGGCATAGAGTAGTCATTAGATATTGGCTCTTCATAGCAGGGGAGTGTGATCTAGATTGAAGCAACGGTCTTTGGCTGAAGTTCAGCTCCTGTTGGGTTACTCAGTTGCAAACCATAAGCGTCCAACCCTCTTGACAACTAGAGGAATGAGTACTTAGTCCTGAGAGGAGATCTAAGTTACAAACCATAGCATCTTCTACAATTTTCAACTGGGAAGTTAATGTGACCAAATTTTTCTTTAGAGTATTCATCATGTCAGAAGTGAGAGAGAAAAAAAAAACATGCTGAAGAGTTCATTACAGGCTTGTAATGTCATATTAAAAATGTCACTATATTTATATTTGTATTCTTACATTTACATTTGCATTTATAGCTATATATTGAAGGACAGCATATTTCTACTATGGAGGAATTCCAAGGTAGGAATTACAAAGTATATATAGGAAAATGTAGTCTGTAAGTGACAATAATTCAGTCAGGATATTTCTATTTCTAGCCCTTGTACACATTAATATGATTCTAAAGTGAATCCATTTTCCATTCAGGAAAGTGCTTTCATCTCAGTGTCACTATGCAAGTCAAAGTATAGAAACAAGAGCATTCTTTCTTAGTGGTAACAAGTCAAACAGACTCAGATTCTTATGTAAGTTTCATGTGGATCAAAATACGGATAAAATTATAATAGATGCAATATTAATGAGAAATAAGCTTAGACTAATGAACAAAATAGGATAATAGACAGTGTGAGCACTTAATGATTGTTAAATCTATAGGCTTGGTGGAGAATATGACTAGAGGAGGAGGAAAAGAAATAAAAATAGAAATGGAAACAAGACATTAAAAAAATTCTAACCTGTTTGCTTTGTAAGAGTAATTATAAATATGTTCCTCATAAGAAGCCTAGAAAACATGGAAATTAAAAAAAATAAAAAATAAATGGAAATTAAATCCTATCATCAAAAGATAATAATTGTTAAGATTCCCATTACTTCATTTATGGGAATCTTTTAAACACAATTAGAATTTTATTGTATACTATACATGCATTGCATAGTATATAATAAAACTTTAATTGTGTTTAACAACAACAACATACATTCATTGCTTATTTCACTTAACATTATGCAGTAAGAATTTTGTCATTAAGATGAATTATTTGAAAGCTCTCTTTTTAGTTGCAGTATAATTGTCCATTATATTGTGATAGCATATCCCCTTTTATACAGCATTAAGGCTGTTCCTCCACCACTCATCTTTCACTTTGTCATATGTGGTGGTTTGATGGAATACCCATTGAGATGTTTCAACAAATAGATGTCTTGCTGGAGACACTTACTAGGGTATGCCAAGAAATTTGGCAGACAGCTACCTGGCCAACTGACTAGAAGAGATCCATATTTGTACTCATTCCAAAGAAAGGTGATCTGCTAGAATGTGGAAATTATTGAAAAATATCATTAATATCACACAAAGATTAAATCTTGCTGAGGATAATTAAAAAAACGTTTGCAGCAGTATATTGACAGGGAACTTCCAGAAATGCAAGTTGGATTCAGAAGAGAATGTGGGAAGAGGGATATCACTGCAGATGTCAGACAGTTCTTGGCTGAAAGCAAAGAAGAAAGACGTTTACTTGTGTTTTACTGACTATGTGAAAGCATTTGACTTTGTGGATCATGACAACTTATGGATAGCATTGTGAAGAATGAGAATTCCAGAACACTTAATAGCGCTCATAAGGAATCTATACATAGACCAGGAGGCTTCCATTAGAACAAAACAAGGGGACACTGCATGGTTTCAAATCAGGAAGGGTGTGTGTCGGGGATGTATTCTTTCACCATACTTATTCAATCTGTATACTGAACAAGTCTTCTGAGAAGCTGGACTATATGAAGAAGAACATGGCATTAGGATTGGAGGAAGACTCACTAACAACAATATGCAGATGACACAACGTTGCTTGCTGAAAGTGAAGATGACTTGAAACACTTACTGATGAAGATTAAAGACTACATACAGTCTCAAGTATGGTTTATACCTCAACATAAAGAAAATGAAAATCCTCATAACCAGACCAATAAGCAGCATTATGATAAATGGAGAAAAGATTGAAGTTGTCAAAGATTTCATATTATTTGTTTCCACAATCAACACCAATGGAAGCAGAAGTCAAGAGATCAGATGTCCTATTGCACTGGGAAAATCTGCTGCCAAAGACCTCTCCAAACTGCTGAAGAACAAAGATTTTTCTTTGAAGAGTAAGATGCATCTAACCCAAGACAAGATATTGTCAATAGCCTGTATGCATGTGAAAGCTGGACAATGAATAAGGAAGACTGAAGAAGAGTGGATACTTTTGAGTTGTGGTGTTGGTGAAGAATACTGAAAGTATCATGGGTTGGCAGAAGAATGAACAAACCTGTCCTGGAAGAAGTATAACCAGCCTGCTTCTTGGAAGTGAGAATGGCCAGATTTCATCTTACCTACTTTGGTAATGTGGTTAGAAGGGACCATTGCCAGGAGAAGGATATCATGCTTGGTGAAGTGGAGGGTCAAGGAAAAAGGGGAAGACCCTCAACAATATTGACTGACACAGTGTCTACAATGATGGGCACAAATATAGCAAGGACTGTAGAATGGCCCAGGCCCAGGCAGTGTTTTTTTCTGTTTTACAGAGGGTCACTGTGAGTCAGAACCTGCTTGGTGGTACCTAACAACAACAAAAAAACAGACCTGTTTCCAATTTTGTTTTTGCTGTTATAACTTATATTGAGAAAAATATTCTTTTACAAAACCTTTTCAATATACCTCTTGTTAGTTTCTGAAAAAAAAATCTACAATCAGGGATACTGGATCAAATTACATAACTTTTTTTTTTTTTAAGGTTCTTCACTCAATCACTAAATGTATGTGATTCCAGAAATGTTCCATTTTAAATTCCCATCAACATTTTATGTGTGTGCTTATCTAATTGCATTCTTTTCAGAATGGAATATTGTTTTAAATTTCTGATAGAAATAAATATGTTTTTGTTATTGTCTTGTTTTGCTTTTCTTTGGTTACTAGTGGTGACTCTTAGCCATTTGATGCTGCTTGTAAACATTGTTCCCAGATCTGTATCAGGAGGGCATGATAGTGCCCATATAACTCTTTCACGTAATTCTCAGTTTCTCATGAGCACTAACTTTGAGCAGTTTTAGATTTACCAAGCAATACATTCTCATACCTCTGCATCCTAGTTCCCTGTCACTCTGAGGTGAGAAGATGTCAATCACTATAATTTCTAGAGTGTTGTGCTATTATAAAACAAAAGAAAACAAAAAGCCATTGCTGTCGAGTCAAGGCTGACTCATGGTGACCCCATGCTTACAGAGTAGAATTGCTTTCAAGGCTGTGACCTTCAGATGTAGATCATCAGGAATTTCTTTATAGGTGCTTCTGGGTATGTTTGAACTGCCAAACTTTCAATTAGTAATTGAGTGACTAACAGTTTGTACCATCCAGGGACTCTTTGTATTACTATAGTCTCTTCAAAAAAAAACCTTACTTTTAGGAATTCAACACCTCAAAACCTAATCTTGTCTCATCCATCTTTCTTTCTCTCTGGCCCCCATTGTTTCTCAAAAGGTTGAGGTAGAAAACTTTTAGGGAGCCTATTCAAACCTGGTTCCCTTCATACTGATCTCTCCTCCCATTAGGAATAGAGTCATATGGCTGTGATATACTCTGTAAGTAAACTGTTCTCTCTAACTACTGCTGATTGGATGGGCTGTGGACCCCAATCTACACTGGGCAAATCAAAACTTATCTCCTGGAGATACAGAAGTGGGATGTAGAGTCAAATTCTGTAAGGCATTTAGAGTGAGAGGTCATATACAGTCAGGCCACAGTGAAGTTATTGAAGCCCAACCACAGAGAGCCTGTTGGAAGAGAAGGGAGATGCAGAGAAAAGCAGACTCAATAAAGAGTGTGGCTTCTGAGATATGCAAAAGAAAAGTGAGTTGGGGGCTTTCATATTCAGTTTTAACATCTGAGAGCCCGTTCTTCCTTCTCTTTACCTCTATGAACTACAGCTGTTATTCTTTTACTTCAGCTAGTTTATATGGGCCTCTTTGCCTTGCAACTAAGTGATGGTCAACTAAGAGAGCTTCAGATTCTGAATCAATGAGGAATGAGCCTGGGTTTCAGTGGGATGGAGGAGAAGAGTGGAATGAGCCTGGCATACTGTGGAACAAGTACTACTTGTCAAAGCTTGTATGGACCACTAATCTGGTTTCTGTATTTACTTACAGAAGGTGAGTCTGGAAATTTTCTCA
>NW_006921604.1:22449308-22455984 GCF_000298275.1 Orycteropus afer afer
ATGGGGCAATCTACTTCCATAGTGATACTGCCTCAGAAACCCAAGGAGGGGTCGCTATGAGTAGGGTCGGACTCAACGGCACATAACAACAACAACAAACATACAAATGTAATTATATATTCACCTTGATTCTCATTATAACAAATTCTTTCTTCTTCTTTCTTCTTTAATCTATTTGTGTCTGAACATGATTAAAATATAAGATAAAGTCCTTGTCTTCAAATAAGTCACAATCTTGGGATTTTTTAGGAGAGTAAAGAGAAGAGAAAGACAGGTAAACAAGTAATTATGTGCAGTGTTTCGTGTGTTATAATAAAAATATGTACATGCACATGTAGCACTCAGAAGCAACTTTGATTCCTTCAAGGGTTGCTGGGAAGACTTCCAATGAAATAACACTTAGTCTGTGCTTTAAAGGATGAGAAAAAAATTTCCAATAGTAAAATGAGAAAGGAGGCCTGGTGGTACAGTGTTTAAGTGCTTGGCTGGTAACTGAAAGTTCGAGCAGTTCAAACCCACCAGCTGCTCCAAGGGAGAAAGATGGGGCAGTGTGCTTCTGTAAAGATTACAGCTTTGGAAACCCCATGGAGCAATCTTACTCTTCCCTATAAGGTCTCTATGAGTCAGAATCAACTCTACAGCAATGAGTTTGGCTTTGATTTTTTTAAAGTGGGAAAAGTTGCTCCATACAAACAGCACACCATGACAAAGTCAGAGAGTCTGTAAGCGTAAGTGTTGTCAGGGCATGATGAAGAGTGGTTAGAATCCTAGTATGACTTGGTGATAAAGGATGCACATGTAACAAAAGGTGATGAATTTCAAGGTTTTTTTCCAGATCTAAAATTCTATGATCCCAAGTTCAAAATGCTTCACAGAAACCACGAGGATTGGTTGTCATTAAATTTAAAATAATAATGTTATCTATTGGTTAAATCCATTGCTGTCAAATTGATTCTGACTCATCCTGACCCTCATATACAAAAGAATAGAACTGCTCTATAGCATTTTATTGGCTGCGATCTTTATAGAGGCAACTGTCAAATCTTCTATGGTACTGCTGGATGGGTTTGAACTATCAGTCTTTAGGTTAGCAGCCAATTGCAAAATGCTTGTACCACTCAGGTTCCTGTCCCTTCTTGCCCATTGATGATAGCAATGCAATAAATTGTTCTAGGTAAATAGGGAGAATAACTTCTTTCATTATCTGTGCTCTATGGCCAGCAAAGAGCACCCACACAAATCTGCGGGTTGATAAAATATTTTATTTACTTGCCAGATCTTTCTAGCCAGCTGGTTTGAGTGACACTATTTCCCTTTAACTAGCTCTGCTGCAAATCCATTTGCTACTAAAACATGTGTAATCCCATGGACAACAGGTCTCATTCATCATTGCTCTTTGTTGTGTAAACAACACTAACATTTGCTAAGACTTTAGATGCTGTCTGTGACTTCACTCCTTTCTCTTGATTTGTGTTTTCCTGAATGCAGATCAAAACAGCAACAATGATGGATGCTCAGTCCTCCTCACACAGCTCATTATTTCTCTTTATTACTTCCCTTTATTACCTGGTGGGGGCTCAGATTGTGGGAGGACACAGTACTCATGCTGGTAGGAATTCTACCTTGTAGTTTTAGTGATGCTTCATAGATGTTCATTCATTTCCTGAAAGTCTGTATGGGGCAGAGCTGAGTCTCTGGAAGGCAATTCAAAAGCATGTGGACAATGTTATTTTTCTCTTCAAATTAATAATGTTTTAGTGGTAGTAGTGGTTAAGTGGAAAATAGGGAGGTTAATTATTGCAAGGAAACAGACAAGTAGATATGAATAGGCAGACATACTCCACTGCAACTGTTCTTCAGTTTGTGTTTTACAAAGTGAATTGTTGTTGTTGTTGTTGTTGTTTGCCGTCGAGTTGGCCCCGACTCATAGCGACCCCTCCTTGGGTTTCCGAGGCAGTATCACTACGGAAGTAGGTTGCCCAACCTTCCTTCCGAGGAGTGGCTGGTGGGTTTGAACCGCCAGCCTTCTGGTTAGCAGTCAAGTGCCTTAGGCACTATGCTTAGGAGCCCCAAAAGAGAGAAGAGTGGTGAGATTTTAGATATCTTAGTCTATAACTGGGATCTCTGCTGTGTAGTGCCTAAGGCATTTGACTGCTAACCAGAAGGCTGGAAGTTCAAATCCACCAGCCACTCCTCCAAAGGAAGGTTGAGAAATCTACTTCTGTAGTAATACCACCTCGGAAACCCAAGGAGGGATGCTATGAGTTGGATTGAAGGCAGTGAGTTTGGTTTTTTTTTTTTGGTTAATCTATACCTATTAAAATTATTTTGTAAGAGTATATTAATTGGGTCTCTTGTCAAAGGTTGAGTTTGAAGTAAAGATAAGAAATTGCCCTTGTGCAAAAAGATATATTTCCATTTCTGCACCAAGGTCATCTTCTGTAAGAGACCCACCAATTTAAGGGTAAAGTGTTAGCCCAAAGAAGAAAATTGCTTCTTATCCCCCACCCCCCCGAGTCATTACATATGGAGGGAAGAGGCTGAATTGGAACTAAAAGCAAGGCATCTAGATTCTAGACCTGGTTCTACTTAACTATTACTAAGCTTGTAAATTGGTCATCTAACTTGTTTGGAGTTAACTTTATCAACCCAACAGTGAGGGAGGGGCTGGGATCTTTGGAATTAGAGAAATCAATGACAAAACATTTTTTAGATTTACTTTGGATAACAGAAAACACTGGTTAAGGATATGTATATGAATGATAGAAAGTGAGAAAATAATCACTTAAAACTACAGAAGCAAAGAGGAGAGGAACTATTGACTACAAGCTCAACTTACAGAAGAACAAGATTTCAAAATTTTCCTAGGAAAGCTGGTAGGCACTTTACACTGAAGGAAATAGGACTCAAGAGAAATGGTGGCTCTGAGAAATAGAGTTCTTACCACACAATTATAAATCATCCCAGTGAGAGATAAAAGAGGAATTGGCAGAGAAAGAATATCTGAAAAATAGAATGTGACTCACATAACCTCAAAATATAGCTCCAGGATGGAAGGAGGTGCCATAATGAAGGATTAATAATGAACGAGTTCTCTAAGCAAACTTGACAATATTACTACTTTTTTAAATCCCATTTTCTATAGAAAATATTAATGCAAAACTTTTAAACTTGGCACATAAAATTCTGTCAAACACCGTTGCTCACTCTCCAACCCCTAGACTATGTGTTAGATGTGCCATTGCATGTGGAGTTCCGTGAACATGATATTCACAAAAACTGTTCTTAGATTATACTGTCCTGTCCCTTTTTCTGCTAGTGCAATGCCTACCCTTCATTTAAGATACTTTTTTCCTTTCTGACAATGCTTGTGGTAAGAAATTAAACATAGAGATAAATAAAATAGACTGTAAAAGTATTTATCATCCTTTACTACCCAAACAATTATTAATACTTTATGGGGTCATGAGGAAACTGCTTTTTATATTTTTATTATTATGTATTATAAATTGCTATGTGTATCCTAACAATATTATTACAGTACTAAATTAAAATTATATATATATATCTCTGGTAGCATAGTGCCTAAGGCACTTGACTGCTAGCCAAAGGCTGGCCATTCAAACCCACCAGCCACTCCTCAGAAGAAAGTTGGGCAATCTACTTCCATGCTGATACCACTTTGGAAACCCAAGGAGGGGTCGCTATGAGTTGCGTCTGACTTGATGACACACAACAAAAACAAATATATATAATTGTGTATACATCTTTGCAATTTTCTGCTTTATTTATCCTTACATGTTTTGGGTATCTTTCCATATTAATAAGTAAACACTTTCTCATTTATTTTAACAGCTGTGCTATAGTTATATGCTGAGTCCCTGACTGGTGAAATGGTTAATTACTTCACTACTAGCTGAGACATTGGCAGTTTGAACCCGCCCAGAAGTGCCTTGGAAACCAGGCCTGACGATCTGGTACTGAAAAGTCACAGCCTTGATAAATCTATGGAGCAGTTCTACTGTACACATGGGGTCACCACAAATTGGATTCCACTTGATTCCTAATAACTAATAACAATATGACTAACTGATAAGTAAGTAACTAATAACAACAGGATGACTTATTTAACAATCCCTTTTTAATGACAGTTAAATATTTCTGATTCATTTCTATTATAAACAAAATAATATCTTTACATGTATCATTTACAGATATGCATGCACTTTTTTATGTCATTTATTGAACAACTGTATATTAAGCACTTAATATTAAGTCGTTAGAGTTTCCTTAAAGCTTACGTATGCTGAAGCCTATAATTCTCCACTCCCTAAACTGAGGAAAAATCCTTCTTATCTCTTATGTCCCTTTTTGTGTATTTTCATTTGAACCTCTACCCCCTTCTGGACTGTGAGCATTTTAAAAGCTGTAACCATTGTTTTAGTTTTCAAAAAAGAATAAATGCAAACTTTGAGATTACAAATTAGAAAATTAGTAATATTCCCCAATAAATGTCAATGTTATGTTTAGAAGCATTTAAAAGAAAGTGAATCTTGATAAATTAGAATGGATTCTGTAAGACCCAGCCATGCCAAAGTGACCAGATTTCCTTAGAAAGTTTCCTATATGACAAATATAGAATATGGAATGTTGTAGAGACTATTTTGATTTCAGCAAGACATTTGAAATTAAAATATTTATATATTATATCTGACATGAGAGCTCTGGTAGTGTAGTGTCTAAGGCATTTGACTGCTAACCAGAAAGCTGGTGGTTCAAACGCACCAGCTACTCCTCAGAAGGAAGATTGGGCAATCTACTTCCATAGTGATACTATCTCAGAAACCTAAGGATGGGTCGCTGTGAGTCAGACCCGACTCGACGGCAATGAGTTTGTTTTTTGGTTCTTATATGTGACATACATGTTGTTGCTGGTGTTATGTGCTGTCGAGTCGGCAGACATGGGATCACCATGAGTCAGAATTGACTTGTTCACAACTGACAACAACAGACTTGGGTTATGGATTTTTTGAAAAATCATCGCAGAGATGAAGTACCACTTTCATCATGATATCAAAGGTAGGTGCTATCAACATCAAGTATCACTGACACTGATAACCTTAACAACTTGGCTGAGGTAATGTTTTCCAGGTTTCTATATAAAGGATAACTATATAACTATATAAAAGTTATCTATATAAAGGATAACTATAAAGTCATCCTTTTCCATATCCTGCTCTTTGAAAACAAATCGCTAAGCATATCTCCTTGGTAGAGATAGTGTCTACATCAATAACTTATAATTATTTTGCACAGGAAGCTTGTCTCTTTTTTTTCCCATTTATTTATTCAATCAATTATTTATTTGTATCGGTATGTACTCATGAATATTTTATGCTTTGAGTTATAATCTAATACTACATTATTTATTTGCTGCTCAAATATTCCATCATTGGCCATTCGTAGCTCTTTCCTGTTCTTTCCTATGTCCCTTTGACATGTCTCTATTGTTATTTTTTGAACACTTTATTTCTTTCTGGCACTTCAAGATGTTCTCAACTCATCTTATATATTCCCTAATCAATTCCTAGAATCAGCCATATCTCCAAGGAGCTTGATAATTAATTGGAGAATAGTATTAGAAACCTATCTAGGTGCTATTTGTAGCTTACTTTTTGAGTAAGACTACACCTCATGGGAGCACTGCTGGTGCAGTGGTTAAGTGGTTGGCTGCTAACTAAAATGTCAGCAGTTAGAACCTGCCACCTCCTCTGTGGGAGAAAGATGAGGTAGTCTGCTTCTGTTAACGTTACAACTTTGGAAACCCTATGGGACATTTCTACTCTGTCTGTAGTATTGTTGTGAATTGGAATCAGTTTAACAGCAGTGAGTTTACACTTCACGGATAATGTGGAATTCTGTAAAATAAGAAAAAAAAATGAACTGGATTCCATTACCATAAACAGTTTCCTTCTTCTTAGGTTCTGAAGATTTGTGCATGAGAAGTTGCTGTCATCTGTCTTTAGTTTGCTGTAGGGTACCCAATTGTCTCTGTTTTATTGGGACTTAGTTTTCCGACTAGGAGGAACATTGAGTACTAAAGTTAGACATGATATCATATGTGATTATGACTGGTGGAGCTGGGACAGCTGTTTTGAAATGACAGAAGATGCCAGACTAATGGAAAAAGGTGACATGCTGCAAACAGCAGAGCCAAAAAAATGGAGATAATCTGAATGTTTGATAACTTCAGTGAGCCAAATCTTGAGTTGCTTTACGTTGGAATATTTTAACATGTGAAATAATAAATACTCCTTATTAAGTCATTTTGAGTTTCTGTTGCTTATAATCTAAAGCATCCTAACTATAGCTACTGTTATTTACTAGTACTGGAATTGAATAAAGTGTCTTAAATTTGATTCTCCAGAGAAGGAAAACCAATGAAGCTTTATATGTATATATAAACTCAAAAAACAAAACTCAGTGCCATAGAGTTGATTCTGACTCAGCAACCCCCATTGGGTTTCTGAGGCTGTATAATCTTTACAGAAGTAGATTGCCCCACCTTCCTTCTGTGGAGGGACTGGTAGGTTTGAACCACTGACCTTCTGGTTAGCAGCTAGAAGCCTTATCCACTATGCCACCAGAGCTCCTATATGTATGTTTGTATGTGTGT
>NW_006921604.1:22456084-22471138 GCF_000298275.1 Orycteropus afer afer
ATATATATATATATATATATATATATATATCACAAAGAAATATCTCAAGCAGGTGTAGAGGCTGGAAAACTCCAAGTCCATGGGTCAGATGTCAGTCTGGAGCCTTCTCCTGATTCATGTAGCTTCAGGGGCTGTTCAATCCAAGATTGGCTGTCAGACAGCAGGCCGCTGGCTCATGAGCTATGGAGGCTGACTAATCCAAGATCTGTAGGTAAGATGGCAGGTTGCTGACTTAAGTGCTAAGAACCAGAAGTCCGATGATGACAACTATATGCAAGATCCAGAGTGAACAAAAATCTAGAGAGCTTTGCAAGAACTTCCATATATATTCAATGCAGGCCATAACCCTGAGGAATCTCCCTTTCAACTGATTGGCTGCCATAACAGATCTCATCATGGTAGTGATAATATTGTCAGATCACATCATGGGGGATAATTACATCATAACAGTCAAACCAGGTAATCATGGTCCAACCAAGTTGACCCACAACCTTAACCATCACATTAGGGTTCGACATAATTATACCTTTTGAAATTTGGGACTGTTGTAGTGCTGGCATTACTATTGTTAATAGTTTTTCAATGTCTTTTTATAGTAATTCTTTTCCTTCAAAAGAAAGTGCTTGGATCAGTGTTTGTAAAGTTTAATTCATTCATTTATTCAGTCTCCTATCTCTTTTCCATCTATTCAGCATTTACTGAACACTGATGATAAACCAACACCTGTGTTGGGCTTTGGGGATACAAAGGTGATTGTGGGATACAACCTACCACTGGAGACTCAAAGTTCAGGGGAAGAGACAGTGATGCAAACAAATGGCACAGTGACTCTGATGAGGTAAGTAAAATGTCACAGACTTTCACAGAAGAGAATAAATAACTTCTAAGAATTAGAAAGGGAGAATTTTGTGAAGGACCTGTAATTAGTTGAGCATGATTTGTATTTGAGACAAAAAGAAGAAGAGGGAATTCTAGGCTGAAGAAAATGAAGGTGCAAACACAATCTCCTTTGAAGACAAGCAAGCAGTGAGCAGTAGCTGGAGAATAGTGAGAGATGGGCTACATTAGGAAAGGAAATTGACAACATTAGATAGGAGAAGACAATGCAGGGCTCTGAATACCAGAGTAACGATGTTGGATTTCAATCATGCTATCAGCTTCTGAGATATAAAAATTCTTTACCTTTAGTAAGTGTTTATCTTGCTCTTAAAAAAAAAAAAAAAAAAAAAGATCATAGATAGCAATCATATTTCATTAATTCTGAGGAAATAATATTTTTAAAAATCCAGTTATATATAATTCTGTATATGCAATACTATTTCTACTTCTTTTCAGCAAATCTCATTTTGATATGTTGATTTTATTTAGAATTTTCTTATTTAGTTTTAATTCAAAACAGTGTGTATTTAATCTACTCTTACATGAGTCCAAACACAGACAACTCAAAAATATTTTCTCTCTAGAGGACAACTATTTGGCATGCAACACCACAGCTGGTTTTATATAGCCATCTATGCTTTAGATTTAAGGTATAATTTCCTCTTTAAATAGTATTTAGTGGTGCTATCATTGCCTTTTTAAAAATTATACATGAGATTATGTTAATGGTAGTATTCCTCAAATAGAACATCTGGGAATACTGGCAAACCAGATGGAGGATGGATCCTTGATAGATATGCCACCTAGGGCAAAACTTTGAAAGCTTCTTAGGATTTGTTTTGTTCTATGAATCTTAATGGTATCTTAATGCTGTTGTTGGTTTAACTTCTTTTTTATTGGGTAATAAAAATGAGGAGAAATGGTTCAGTGGGACTTTTTAAAAAATCTATATGCTTTGACTAACATGGTAATCCTTTTATGACATATTTTTCATATTTTGTAGGATAGGGATGTATATATTTTCATAAATTAAATTCATAGAACTCTTGGAGCAAGTGTGGGTCAAATAAAATTCTATAGAACATCATGGCATGTATGGCATTTTCCTAGCTTCTTTTTCTTCTTTTTAATTCTTATGGAAGTATGTACTTATTGTTGGTGGGATATCAATAACTTTCTACAGTATTCCCTTGTGTATTAAGCCTGTGACACACATGTCAACTTTATTGTTGAGCTGGTGTCAATTCCTAGTGCAATGCAATGCTGTTGAATGCTTGCATATCATTAGACAATGGTTTGGATTTTAGAGATTTTGACATAGGCTGTATAAAATATGATTTCTCCAGTTCAATCTTTTAATCTCTAGCAGTTAGATTTGATTTATCAAATTAAGAGTAGGCAAATAAATGTTAAAAATGACTCAGTTTTCTGAGCCCTCATATCTGATCCTGGTAACCACTCCTGCGCGTGGTCTATAAAATCATTCCTAGAAGATATTCAGAGACTAAAAGCGTGTAGCTTGGATGTCAAAGTCAATGCTTTAATGAAGCTTAGGGGTCTGCTGGAAACCACATATAATTGCAGAATATAAAGGGAATGACAAGCTCTGGAACAGTGCGAGGAAAATGTAAGTCCAAAGAGAATAAAGTCAACATGATAAAGTTATAGAGGGCCATGACAAGCACTGTATTCAGTTAAAAAAAAAAAAAAAATAGACAAGATCAGGAAGATAATGGCAAAGGATGGGCTGGAATAATGTTTGTTACAAAGAATTTAAGACCCAAGCAGAATGCAAGCCAATCATAGACTCCCATCCCTACTCCTTAGGTAAAATTTTCAACACTAATCCAGCCATCTCATTAGGGAAATTTGAAAACCCAGAGAGTGGAGGTCCTACTCTTGTTAAATAACTGGAGCAGACCCCAAACCGTTTTGTTCTTTTATTATTTTTATTCTATAACACTGTTAGGGCACTGTGGGGATGTAGGGTCAGAGAATGCATGAAATTTGAAGACAGATCACCTTGGATTTGAATACTGGATCTGCCATCTCAACTTCAATGCATTAATTGCCTCTTTCATAAAAATGAGAAAAAATTAGGTTTTTATTTATTTATTTGCAGCAGTATATTGACAGGGAATTTCCAGGAATTCCAGCTCAATTCAGAAGAGAACACAGAATGAGGGATATCATTGCTGATGTCAGACAGATCTTGGTGGAAAGCAAAAAATACCAGATATATGTTTATCTGTGTTTTATTGACTATTCATAGACATTTGACTTTGTGGATCATAGAAAATTATGTATAACACTGCTAAAAATGGAAATTCCTGAACACTTAACTATGCTTATGAGGAACCTGTACATAGACCAAGAGGCTGTCATTTGAACAGAATGAGGGGATATTGTATGGTTTAAGATCAGGAAGGGTGTGAGTCACAGTTGTATCATTTCACTATCCTTGTTCAATCTTTATACTGAGAAAATAATCTGAGAAGCCGGACTATATGAAAAAGAGTACAGCATCAGGATTGGAAGAACACTCACTAACAACCTGTGATATGCAGACGACACAAACTTGCTTACAGAAAATGCAGATCTTACTGATGAAGATCAAAGACTTTAGTATGGATTAAGTATGGATTAAGTATTTAGTATGGATTTAGTATGGATTAAGTATTTAGTATGGATTAAGCCTCAACACAAAGAAAAAAATCCTCACAATTGGACCGATAAGCAATGTGGTAGTTAAGTTTTTGTGTTAACTTGGCTAAGTCTGGTTGAGTGGCTGGGCAGCTGGATGTAGTAATTCCCCATGATGAGACTGGCAATCAACTCCATGGTGGAATCTACAGTGAGCAGCTGAGTAGCTGCCTTAGGGATGTTGTCTGCTTCCTGTATATATATTCTTCTCAAGGAGAAGCCTTGGGGAATGGTGCCTAGCTTATGGCACACTTGAACCCTGCATGTAGCTGTGTCATTGTTTAGCAGCTTGCCATGCTCTGCCAATCTTGGGACTTACAATGGACTTGAATGAATGGTTTGGTAACATTGGGACTGTGCCTTTTTACTTGTCAACCTTGGGCTTGTCAGCTTCAGCAGCAAGCAACTCTCTGAGTGAAAAAATGCCTTTAGCTCCAGTGGGCCAGGACCAAGAGGCAGAGCTGGACCCCAAGGTTGAGGGGCTTTCCCCCAGCCCCTAGAGCCTGGCACTTGAAACTCAGACTTCTAACCTCCCAAACTGTAAAAGAATAACTTCCTGTGTGTTCAAGTCATCCCATTTGTGGTATATTCCTGTCAGACCAACACTAGATAACCAGAACAAACAACATCACAATAAATGGAGAAAAGATTGAAGTGGTCAGGGATTTTATTTTACTCTGATCCACAATCAACACCTTTAGAAGCAACAGTCAAAAAATCAGGCATCATATTGCACTGGACAAATCTGCTGTAAAAGACCTCTTTAAAGTTAAGGAGCAAAGATATCATTTTGAAGACTAAATTGCACCTAATTCAATCCATGGTATTTTCAATCTCCTCATATGCATGTCAAAACTGGATAATGTATAAGGAAGGCAGAAGAAGAGTTGATGCCTTTGAATTGTGAGGTTGGGTGAAGAATACTGAAAGTACCGTGGACTGCCAGAAGAAAGAAAAAAATATGTTCTGGAAGAAGTATAGTCAAAATGCTCCTTAAAAGGGAGAATGGCCAGACTTCATCTCACCTATTTTGGTCACATTCTCAGAAGGGACAAGTCCCTGGAGAAGGATATCATACTTGCTAAAGTGAAGAGAGGAGCTCTGGTAGTGCAGTGGCTAAGGCACTTGACTGCTAACCAGAAAGCTGGCGGTTCAAACCCACCAGCCAATCCTCGGAAGGAAGGTTGGGCAATCTACTTTCATAGTGATACTGCCTCAGAAAGCCAAGGAAGGGTTGCTATGAGTTGGGTCTGACTTGACTGCACATAACAACAACAACAAAGTGAAGAGTGAATGAAAAAGGGGAAGATCCTTGGGAAATGAGTTGACACTGTGGCTACAACAATGGGCTCAAGCATAGAGAAGACTGAGAGTGGTGCAGGACCAGGCAGTGCTTAGTTCTGTTTTATATAGGGTTGCTACGACTTGGAGCCAACTCGATGGCACCTAATGACAACAACAATAATGGTATTAATAAATGCCAGGTGTTTGTAACTTTGTAATCCAAGATGGTGATGGAGAGAAGAGAAAAGACTGGCCACATGACTCTTGGTCTAGTGTATGGAGAGACCTAGGGATATTTATGGGCACGGCTGGCGGTTCAAACCCACTAGCCACTCCTCGGAAGGAAGGTTGGGCAATCCTACTTCCGTAGTGATACTGCCTCGGAAACCCAAGGAGGGGTCGCTATGAGTCGGGGCCGACTCGACGGCACATAACAAACAAACAAACATAGGGAGCACAAAGAATGCCCCCTCTGAAAACATCTACCAGGGATTTCAAATTGTGGACATTTCATTGCAAACAAGAAAGAAAAATCTTTTCACATGTGTATAAATTAGAAAGGTGATTAAACAGTAAAATTGGGGCCTGAGGAAGAAGGAGGTGGAGGAACAATCTAGAGCATTACAGACGTGGGGTATGGGGCAGAGAATTACAGAAATGTATGGAAAAGCATGGGGAACTCATCTGAACCCCGTGTGAGCAGAGATGGCCCTCTCTTAACTTTAAGTACTGCTCCGTGAAGTGTCAGGTATGAGGGAGAATTTATCACCACTAGCAGGAACTGGAAAAAACAAGTACGTTGATCTATTTACATCTTCTCAGATCATTGTGAGCAAGTAGATATACCTATACCTAGAAGGATTCAGCTGAAAGTGCTGTTGGTTAATGATGCCCCATGCATATTCAAAAGTACCAGAGCGAGGAAGTCTCTTTCCTGGCACTTAACAATCTCTCTTAGCTCTAGTTGTATTTCTGAAGGATTGGAAAACAGTTTTATACTTTGGGCTTGTTTTCCCATAATTCCTCCTCTTTTTTATTACCCCCATTTAACTACAGGAATCTTGCTTAGGAAGTTCTGCTTCAGAAAGTATGTGTGCCACTTTCTCCTCCACCAAAGGGGATTTTAATTAAGAGCAGATTGCTGTGATGAAAGGTGATTCAACAATAGACTAACAGCCTTGCTCCACCAGTTCTGGTATGAATCCTTCCTCTCCCCTCCAATTCTGATTTTCCTCTATGTTTTGCCTCATTAACCTCTGAGATCTGAACTATTTTTTAAATAATCAAGAATAGGTGAATTGCAGTTTTTATCTCCAGTTGCACTATGTACTAGAGTTGTAGGTTTTTGATTAACTACTTGGAAAAATAAAGACAAAATTGATTTAAGGCATCCATCTTCTATTTGTATTCATATTTTGCTCATAGTTTGAAAAGTGACAATATTGAAGTATAAAATACTTGAATTCTTGCATATATGTTTGAGAGATTCCTAGAAAGCTGTGGTGGTTAAGTTTGTGAGTCAACTTGGCTGGGCCTGGTTGAGTGGCTGGGTAGCTGGATGTAGTATTCCCCATGATAGGACTGGTAATCAACTCCATGGTGGAAAATACTGTGAGCAGCTGTATAGCTGCTTTAGGGATGTGGTCTGTTTCCGTATATAAAGAGAAACCTTGGGGAATGGTCTCTAGCTTACGGCATGCTTGAACCCTGCATGTAGCTATGTCATTGTTCAGCAGCCCACCAATCTCTGCCGACCTTAAGACTTTCAATGGACTTGAATTAATGGCCTGCCATGTGGTTTAGTAACATCAGGACTGTGCCATTTTATTTGTCAACCCTGGGCTTGTTAGCCTCAGCAGCCAGTAGCTGCCTGAGTAAAGAGATGCCTCTAGCTTCAGTGGGCTGGGAGCAAGAGGCAGAGCTGGAGCCCAGGGTTGATGGGCTTTCACCCAATCCCTTTAGCCTGGCACTTTGAACTCAGACTTTTGGCCTCCCAAACTATAAGAGAATAAACTCCTGTTTGTCATGCCATCCCATTTGTGGTATATTCCTGTCAGAGTGGCACTAGGTAACCAGAACAAAAGCATACAAGCTTTTTTGTTTGATTGCATGTTTTGTATTTTAGAGGATTCAGTGGATTCATACTGTAGGAAATATGAACTCCATTATTATTATTATTATTTTTAACAAAGCACTCCCATCTTAGTGTTTAAAAACTGAAGACTATGATGTAAAGTAATTTTGTATTATTTCTCAAAAAGGACAGAAACTAATGAGTCTTTTAAAAAGATGGAAAAAATCACCTAAAATGAAGCATTCAGCTAAAAATTATTCCTCTCTTGCTATAAATCTATCCATAAATTTCAAAGACTGTCATAAGCACTAGCAGCACTTTTATTTGAGTTTATAATACTCTCAAATTATAATGATGCTCATTTTCTTTGGGACTGACATGATTTGACACTTGTGCAACTGCTGACTTTAGCAAATTGCTAACTATTTCCAATATTAGAAATAGACATTCAAAACTTCCAATTGAATTAAGGCATTAAAAGTTATATTAAGTGAAACTTTTTGATGGTTCTTCTGAAATAATTTAAAATTTAATTTTTATAGGCATATCATTTTTAATACTTGACTAAAGCAATTTTAAAAATTCTACATAAAATTCTTTTTCAGCTGAAATAATTAAAATTTTAATTTTTATAGATATGTCATTTTAACACTTGACTAAAGCAGTTTAAAAAATTTTAAATAAAATTCTTTTTCAGCTGTGACCATGAACAGGATTGGGTCTGAGTGTCATAAGAAAATGACTGAGGTGTAAATCTTCACAAAGTGGTGGTTGGAATAAGTACTACAGTAACTCAGTTTTAATAGCCCAGTCATAAACAAGATCCAGCAGTACATAATGGGCTCTAGTGTTTCACAACTGTATTAGTAAATCTTGGTAGAGGCTTTCAAACATTCTGGCAGCCCTTGTATTCCTGTACCCAGCATTCAATTTACAACTTTTGTGCTAAATGTGTGCCTCTGCCCTTGGAAGAAGTTAGCCATTCCTTTCTCTAATAGTCATAGTGAATTTCTCTGAAATTTATGTTGGTGGCCATACGCTGATATTCTTGGTATCTCTTTCCATGATATGTCAACTTGTTTTAGACATGCAAGGCTAAATTGCATCATGCCACTTTGTTATTTGAATTTATTTATTGGGAAATAATCTCTAGTTACTAGACATTGAATGCAATTTATAGATAAATCAAGATTTTAGAAAATTGTAAGCATTGCCACACTATCCACAGTTGCCTATTATACTTTTACTTTGTGACAATATTAGAATCAAAACAAGTCCAGACACTGATCATGCTTGCCAAATTGATGGTTAGACAGGAGGTCAGACTGAATCAATTAGCACAGTTTCCCATCTGGTGTCTGATTTATTCTGTGAAGCTGCTGGAAACAGAGGGGGTCTCCAGATGACTGTTACTAAAACATGACCATAAGTATGTATTTTGTACCAAAGAATGTCAGTGTGAACAGCAGCATTGCTCATGGCTCCATCCTATGTTAGCAAAGAGCTCTGATGTAAATGCTTGTGGTCTACATTTCCTGGCAGCAAAGATGGTCAAACATTGGTACATTGGAATAAAGGAGATGGTAGAATGCATTAAGACTAGGTACACATTTCTGGGAGGATTTAGAAACTGTTTTGGAGATAGAGACTCCAGAATAAGCTAGAAGAATCCTGTGAGCTCCTTTAAACCACAATTGCAAAGATTTCGAGATGGTAAGTGTCTTAGCTAGTGCTGCCATATGAGAGATACCACATATAGGTAGTGTTAAAGAACTGAAATTTATTTTCCCACAATTCTGGATGCTAAAAATCCAAATCAGGGTCTGCGCTTTGCTGATTCCTTTGTGAGCCTCACTCCTAGTTAACTGGTGTCTGTGGCAAAACTTGGTATTCTTTTGTTTGTAGATGGGTCTTCACATGTTTGGCTTTCCCCTGTGCGTGTGTCTCTGTGTCTGTTCTGATCCCTTTATAAATCAGAGTGAACCTATCTTACTCTGTAAGACCTGCTTAATGTAACACAAGAAACCCCTTCATTTCTATACAGGTCCTATTTACAGATATGGGGGTTAGGATTTCAACACATATTTTGGGGTACACAATTCAACCTATAACAATATTTTTCTCACTACTATACTTAATAGTTATGGCAAATCCATGAGTGCAATGACTAGATACACTAGCTATACTCTCTATAACACTCTCTAGCACTGCATTGTGTTGTTTGCAGCCCAGATACCCTCTGAAGCCTCTGTAAATTTTAAGATTCTATTTATGATGGTTGCAGCCTACTCTTCAGCCCTCAAACAAAACAAAACAAAACAAAAAAGTCACTATCATCAAGTTGATGACCCCTTTGGGTTTCCAAGGCAGTAAATCTTTATGCAAGTAGATTGCCCCATCTTCTTTCTGCCAAGTAGCTGGTGGATTTGAACCACCAGCCTTGTGTTTATCAGTCAAATGCCTTAAGCACCATACAACCAGAGTTCCTTCTTCAGCCTTCAAGAGAGACCTTTATTGTTTGACCCGTTGAACATTAGTTAAATTTATTTCAATTAAACTAACAAAGGGAGACTGAAAAAAAAAAAAAATCAGAGTTTGCTTAAGTTTCAAAATAATTGACTTGGTAATTCTGTCCTAGCCTTCCATTACAAAGTGGGTGGTTTCAAAGAACAGAAATTTATTATCTCACAGTTTTGGAGGCTAGAAGTCCAAATCAATGTATTAGATCTAGGGTCCTTTCTTCTTTGTAGTTTTAGACATTTCTTGACATTCCTTAGCTTGTAGATGAATCTTCACATGGTCTCTCCCTTCTTTGTGTGTGTCTATTTTTCCTTTTTATAAGACACCACTGAGAAGAGATTAGATTTAGGACCCTGGCCACTCCAATATAGAATCATTTACATAACAAAAGAGACTACCCATTTCTAAACAGGGTCATATTCACAGATATAGATGTTAGGATTTCATATATATATATATATAGGAGCTCTGGTAGCATAGTGCCTAAGGCACTTGACTGCTCACCAGAAGGCTGGCAGTACAAACTCACCAGCCACTCCTCGGAGGAAGGTTGGGCAATCCTACTTCCGTAGTGATACTGCCTCGGAAACCCAAGGAGGGGTCGCTATGAGTCGGGGCCAACTCGACGGCAAACAACAACAACAAATATATATATATGTGTATATATATATATATATATATATATATAGGAGCTCTGGTAGCATAGTGGCTAAAGCACTTGACTGCTAACCAGAAGGCTGGCGGTTCAAACCCACCAGCCACTCCTCGGAAGGAAGGTTGGGCAATCCTACTTCCGTAGTGATACTGCCTCGGAAACCCAAGGAGGGGTCGCTATGAGTCGGGGCCAACTCGACGGCAAACAACAACAACAACAACAACAACAACAACAACATATATATATATAGGAATGCAATCCCATCTATAAAAGTGGCTTGGAGACTCATTGAGAATTGTGGAAAAGAATAAACTTTGAAGTCAGTGGATCTAGATTTGACATTGATTTGCTGTCTTCCTCTATTATCAGAGATGGAAACTACTAAAGGATAGCTTGGAACCTCTTTCTTGCACAGTCCATTTTCAAGGCAGAAAAGAAGGACCCTAGCAATGTGTTCAATGAGTCATGTGCTTTTATAAAATTTACAAAATAAGCTATTTTCAACTCAATTGGTTAAGGCCTTTTTCTCTTTTCACTGTGACTTTCCCTTGGCCACATTCTCCCTCATGTCAGGTTGAACTGGAGGAGCAGTAGGCAAGTTTGAGTGTAAATAAGGGGAAGCTCAGTGAGGACATATTTGATTTTGTTTTAGAGGGATGTATTTTTAAAGTATTTGCAGTCAATTCTGTGTAAAGGTTTAGCTGTTGCTAGACCTTTCAGGAAAGAGCCCTGGTGGCACAATAGTTAAGCACTTAGCTGCTAACTGAAAGGTCAGTAGTTTGGATCACCCAGTGGCTCCTTGGCAGAAAGGACCTGGTGATCTGCTCTTGTAAAAATTAAAATCGAAACCAAACCCATTGCCAATGAGTCGAATTCAACTCAGAGCTACCCTATAGGTCAGATAGAATTGCCCCACAGGGTTTCCAAGGCTGTAATCTTTATGGAAGCAGAATGTTATATCTTTCTCCCAGGGAGCAGCCAGTGGGTTATAACCAACAACGTTTCAGTTAGAAGCTGAGTGCTTAACCACCACCAGGGCCCCTTTTCCATAAATATTATGGCCTAGAAAATGCTATGGGGCAGTTCTACTCTGTCCTATGGCACACAATAACAACAGCCCTTCCAGGATAGGGTTGGCATAGAGGAATACTTCTTCCACTAACTGGGCCAACTTGCTTCACTCAGTGAAGTAACACAGACATGCAGGGTTAGTGGTCACATGTGCCTTGCATGGAAACTATGTAAGAGTGAATGATGCCAAAGTGTGCCCATGACCATGTATAAGGTTGCTAGATGATGTTTCTACAAGTGTATTTGTATGTTCTGTAAGAATTTTCAGGTATATAGTAGAACTGACAAGGGACAAGTCTGTAGTCACTTCTTGGTCACAGCCAGCTACCTGGAGGGAGTGAATAGTTGGACCTGTGGGCTCAGGATGATGGTCTCAGGGGACACCAAGCTCAATTGACTTAACACACTACACAAAACCATTGTTCCACATTCCACTTTGGTGAGTAACAACTGAGGTCTTAAAAGCTTGCAAGTAGCCATCTAGATACAACGTCCAGAGCAAAGAAGAATGAAGAAAACCAAAGATGCATGGAAATGATTAGTCCAAAGGAGTGGTAGACCATGTGATCCTCAGCCTATATGACTATGCAAACAGAAGAACTAGATGGTGCCTGGCTACCACTGTCAATCACTCAGAGGGGGATCTATGTAGGAGATCCTGGATAGAGTGGGAGAACAATGTGGAGCAAAACTCAAAATCATAAATACAAAAGGGAACAGGTTTGTCTGACAGAGCCTGGTAGAACTCCTGAGACTATGACCCCTAGCTGCCCTTCATGTCTAGATTAGGACTCACTACTGTGGCTTCCTGCCAAACAAAAGACAGGCATATGAGCTGCACATTTACATCAGATTGATACACTCCTTGAGGAGAGCAATCATGGGAGAATAGAAGGGCTGGTACGCACAGGGAGACAGTTGGGGGCAGAAGTGCATAGAAGGGAAGGACACAAGGAAGAGGTAACTATGGGAGGAAGTGGGAAGAGCTATTGCATTGTGGGAAATTGCAGTCAATGTCATGAGACAGTGTATATGTGAACTGCTGTATGGAAATGAATTTATTCTGTAAACTTTCACCCAAATCAGAATAAAAATTTAAAAAAAAGGTGAATGAAGCCAGAATCATCAAACATTTTCAATTCAAAGAGAATTTAAAATTAGTCATTGAAGAAACCTTGAAAAGACCAGAAATCTTACAGCTTACATTAAAGATAAACTTGATATTTTCTAAAATTTGACAACAATCCTAAAAAGTTACATGACATTACCAATATTGTCTGTGAAGGTGAAAGAAACTTTTCAAAATATCAATGATAAAAACAAATTTGGTTCACCATGCTAAGAAAAATGATGTAGAATTATATTTCTATTCTTCTCATAGCAAATATTCCAAACCCATGGCCAGACAAAGAGGGCATCAAAGGATATACAGATAAATATATAGGAAAAAAAGTATTTAAAAGGTGTAATTAATTAGCTCACGAAAAGTGTTATGTTTCTGAATTTTATCACATTAGCCTTTAAAATGTTTAATTTCTTTTCTCTTCTAAAATAAACTTTTATTTTTAAACCTACTTTTGGATTTGTAATTTTTGCTTTGCAGAGTGCTTAAAACTGTCAAAGCTTCAGGGCCCCCAAAACATGGATCTACCCTAACATGTAACTGAGTACACTTTTTTTGCAGGCTTCATTTCTGCAGGCTTGAAAATGGGCAATTTTACCATCTAGGTAGATTATTAAGGAACTCTGCTGGCTCAGTGGATAAGGCATTTGGCTGCTAACCAAGTCAGTGTTTGCAAGACTATCAGCTGCTCTGCAGAAGGAAGATGGGGCAATCTACGTCCATATAGATTTACAGCCTTGGAAACCTAATGGGAATTGCTAAGAGTCGGAATTGACTTGATGGCAGTGAGTTTGGTTGTGTAGTAGGATTATTATAAGGATAAAATGAAGTGGAGTGAGTGAGTTTCTGGCACATAGTAGGGTTTCAATATATGCTCATTTTATTTTCTTACATCTGAGCTCTGATGTTATAAATTTACTATCTTAACCTTGACCTTAACAATTTTTTTTTTTTTTTTTTTGTGCCCAGTTAAATGCCTTCTTTATGTCCTCAGATAAGCTATGAGTTTATTACACTCCTAACTGGTCTCTGCCACCTGTCTCTTTCTGTAATACATCTTTTATTCTGCACACTCATTTTTCAGGAACTCAGACCTGATCTGAGATAGAAATCTAGCCTGCCTAAAAGTATTTAATGACTCTCTTGTGACTCAAAGATAGAATTGAGATACTCTGAATTTAAAGTCCTTAAACTGACTCTTGCCCAATTTCTAGATTTAAACCATCACCTCCCTCAAATTCTACGCTTGAGGCAGCGAGAGAAAGAGATATGCTATCTTACTTCCTGCCATTTCCAGTTGAGGCAAGACTATGATCTTCCTGCTTGCAATTCATTCATTCACTAAATATTTATTGTGTAGTGTTTAATTTGTACAAGACATTAATTTAATTTCAGATATATGGGTATGTGTTGTGTGGGAAATTAGCTTGAAGCAATGGTCACCTCCAAGCCCCTTCCCAAGCAAGCTATCTTTGACATGATGGGACAAAACTTCTCATAGACCAAATTAAAATGCCTGAATTGTATGCTTCGTTAAAATCCTCAACCAGAAGCAGAGGGAGAGAGATGGCGTAGGTCAGCACACTAAGGATAAGGTATAAGTGGTAGAAAGGCTATCCAATCTGAGTCTTGGGGTACACGGTGTTCCCATGTCCTCTTTGCCAGATCAGCCTCCCTTACTGATGCTGTGGTTAAAAGGACCAGAGCTGAACTTCAGGGAAGGCAATCCAACACAGAAAGTTTCCAGGTGTTAATGACACATTCTTGTTTTATTGGAGAGAGTCAGGAACACTCTCTGGCCACACTCTCTTTGCCTGGCCACAGCTGTACCTCACCCATAAGCCTGCTGAACAATCTTGGACTGTGTCTATGTTTCTTGGATAGAGCACATTTTGTACTAATTGGCTATCACTGATGTGTGGCTGGCTGATATAGGGAAGACACAGCTGTCAGCCTGGAGATAGTATGATCATGATTTGATCTCTGCAATTCTTCCTGCCTGTAAGTAATACTCTTGTATGTTCCATTACACTTTCTATTAATTCAATGTATCTTTAGCATCTCTTACAATTTACTGGCTTATTTACTACCTCTGTTTAGCACATCTTACAACTTTAGACTGTGTCCTTTAAACTACTTGCTTACTCATTGCCTTTTTTTTTTTTATTTCACCTATATCTCATGAGCTGTAAACTCTATCTTATGCTTAGTATTCTTTATCAATTTCATCCATCCTGTTTATTTTTTTGTCCTTTACAATAAAATAGAATACTCTTAAGTAACAGAGCACATGCATATTACAAACATGAAAAATACAAGCATTTATGGGAGAGATGGATAGATGACAATGCCAGGGTTGTCCGTGAAGCACGTGCTATGTTGTAGATTTGCACAGGTTCTCCCTGGATTCTGCCTAGGAATAGAGGGGGGGCTCTTGAATTATAGGCCAATAGGAGTTGTCTAGGAGCTCTGGTAGTGTAGTACCTAAGGCATTTGATTGCTAACCAGAAAGCTGGTGATTCAAAACTCATCAGCCACTCCTCAAAAGGAAGATTGGGCAATCAACTTCCATGGAGATACTGACTTGGAAACCCAAGGAGGGATCCAACTCCAAGACAGGGAGTTTTTTTTTCTTTTTTAGGTTGATAGAGGTTGGGGTTAGTGAAGGAGGGTGTTGGCCCAGACAAAGGTACATAGTCACAAAACCTTTTAGGAGAAATGCAAGTAGTCACCTCTGATGCATAA
>NW_006921604.1:22471238-22473265 GCF_000298275.1 Orycteropus afer afer
GATGCAGGAAACATCAAGAGAAGATGGCAGGAATACACAGAATCACTGTACCAAAAAGAACTGGTCGATCTTCATCCATTTCAGGAAGTGGCATATGATCTAGAACCTATGGTAATGAAGGAGGAAGTCAAAGCTGCAATGAAGGAATTGGTGAAGAGAAAGGCTCCAGGAATTGACGGAATACCAATTGAGATATTTCAACAAACCGATGCCCGATTGGAGGCACTCACTTGGTATGGCAAGAGATTTGGAAGATAGCTACCTGGCCAACTGACTGGAAGAGATCCATATTTGTACCCATTCCAAAGAAAGGTGATCGCACAGATTTTGGAAATTATAGAACAATATCATTAATATCACATGCAAGTAAGATCTTACTGAAGATAATTCAAAAAGGGTTACAGCAGTGTATTGACAGAGAACTTCCAGAGGTGCAACCTGGATTCAGAAGAGGACGTGGAATAAGGGATATCATAGCTGTTGCCAGATGGATCTTGGCTCAAGGCAAAGAATACCAGGAAGATGTCTACTTGTGTTTTATTGACTATGCAAAGACATTTGATTGTGTGGATCATGATAAATAATGGATAACATTGAGAAGAATGGGAATTCCTGAACACTTGTTTGTACTCATGAGGAACCTGTACCATGACTGGGAGGCTGTCATTTGAATGGAACAAGGGGACACTGCATGGTTTAAAATCAGGAAGGGAGTGCATCAGGGTTGTATCTTTTCTCCATACTTATTCAATCTATATGCTGAGCAAAGCTGGACTATGTGAAGAAAAAAGTCGCATCAGGATTGGAGGAAGAATCATTAACAACCTGAGATACGCAGACTATACAACTTTACTTGCTGAAAGTGAGGATGACTTAAGGCACCTACTGATGAAGGTTGAAGAATACAGTCTACAGTATGGATTGTGTCTCAATATAAAGAAAACAAAAATCCTCAGAACTGGACCAAAGAGCAGCATCACAATAAATGGAGAGAAGATTGAGGTTGTCAAAGACTTCATGTTGCTTGGTTCTACAATCGATGGCAATGGAAGCAGCAGTCAGGACATTAGATGACATGTAGCATTGGGAAAGTCAACTGCGAAGGAACTTTTTCAAGTGCTGAGAAGCAAGGATGTCTCCTTGAGGACTAAGGTGCACCTGACACAAGCCATGATATTTCCAATCACCTCGTATGCATGTGAGAGCTGGACAATGAATAAGGAAGACTGAAAAAGAGTTGATGCTTTTGAGTTGTGGTGCTGGCGAAGAAGGCTGAAAGTACCATGGACTGTTAAAGGAACTAACAGATCTGTTCTGGAGCAAGTGCACCCAAAATGCTCCTTGGAAGCGAGAATGGCCAGACTTCATCTCATCTATTTTGATCATGTTGTCAGAAGGGACCATTCCTTGGAAAAGGATGTCATGCTTGGTAGGGTGGAGGGTCGATGAAAGAGGGGGAGGCCCTCAATGAGATGGATTGACACAGTGGCTGCGATGATGGCTCAAGTATAGCAGGGATCATGGAGCTGGTGCGGGATTGGACAGTGTTTCTTTCTGCTGTGTATGGGGTTGCTATGAGTTGGAAACGACTCAACGGCACCTAACAACAACAACATATGCAGACACTATACTAGCTACTGGTAGCAAAGTGGATAAGGCATTTGGCTGCTAACCAGAAAGTTGATGGTTCAAATCAACCAGTTGTTCCATGGGAAGAAGAGGAGGCAATCTACTGCCATGTAGATTTACAACCTTGGAAACCTAATGGGGGTAGCTATGTGTTGGAATCAACTTGATGGCAGTGGGTTATACTGGCTATAGTTCTTTTTCTCAAGTATCTCATAGTCTGGTAGAGGTGATAGAATTTAAACATGTAGCAGAGATTAGAAGGAGCTCTGGTAGCATAGTGCCCAAGGCACTTGACTGCTAATCAGAAGGCTGGTGGTTCAAACCCACCAGCCACTCCTCGGAAGGAAGGTTGGGCAATCCTACTTCTGTAGTGATACTGCCTCGGAAACCCAAGGAGG
>NW_006921604.1:22473365-22476885 GCF_000298275.1 Orycteropus afer afer
GAGCATTTCTTCATATGTTTGTTGGCCGCTTGAATATCCTCCTTGGTGAAGTGTCTATTCATGTCTTCTGCCCATTTTTTAATTGGATTTTGACCTTCAAACTCACTTTTACCCTAAAGCCCAATGCAAATATTACCTTATCTGTGAGATCACTTGAATTCCCTATAAGTCATTCTCTACCTGCTAACTCCAGCAACAGTTTCTGTATAATGCTGTTGATACTCACCTCATTGATTCATACTTATTTATTTATACCTTCATTTCCTACAGAGTTGAGAGTGACTTGAGGGGGTCAGGTTTTATTCATCAGTGAAGACTTGTGAATAACAGGGCCTAGTACTAAAAAAAGATGCTGAATAAATATTTATTGAATGAATGAAAAAAAGAATGGATCAACAAGTGTGTATAGGTGTAATTATACATGTAATTATTATACATGTGATTAGCATGGCAATCAGTGAATAGTCATGTTAAAAATGTTACTACCATAGGCAAGTATTTACTTACTTCCCTGGGCCAGACAAGGAACCCTGGTAGCATGATGGTTAAATGTTTGGATGCTGACAGAAATTTTGGTGGTTCAAAACCACACAGATGCATTGCAGGATAAAGACCTGGCGATCTGTTCCCATAAAGATTACAGCCTAGAAAATGGTATGGGGCAGTTTTACTCTGGCACACATGGTAGGTGTGAGTCAGAACTGACTTCATGACACCCACTAATAACATCATGAGCTGGACACTATTCTAGGCTCTAAAAATGCCGAAGAGAAACTAAGTTCTAATCCTGGAAGAGCTTGTGAAAATTTGTTTTATTAAATCACTGAAGATTGATAGAACCAGGCTTGTCTTATGTTACCTTCTCCACCATAAAACCACACCCACACCAAACCTTTCATACTTTTTAGCACCAACACAATGAAGAGCTCGAAACTAAGCAGAACGAGAAAGGAAGTGCATTGAAGGGGGCCAGAGGTAGAAGGGCCCATTTATGGTGTTCACAAGGTCATTGCTGTCATCCCCATCAAAATGGAGCAACTTCAATCTCTGAATCCTCCCCTGCTCCCTGTGACTTTTCAACTCCCATTTGAGAAACACGGAGTCTCCTGGGAGCTACTTGTAATGTTATGTGGTTTGAAATGATCATGTGGGCTAATCAAGTCCCAAGTAGGCCTTGGGGAGAAGGCTCAGGAAATCTAATAGGCTGGAAGAAAAGAGGGTAATAAATCACACATTTTTGACATTGTACAATTGAGAAAGATGACTAAAGTGTTTGTAATTTATTTTCCTCTTGAAAAAGAAAGAATGAAAGCAAGAGAGTTACTTCATGCAGTGTGAAACAACAGATCTCTAAAAATAAATTACTAGCTTATTTGTCACTGAAGATATGGGCACATCAATATCTACAGGAAATTTGAGTCTCCTGGGGTGGGTGGCTTCAAATGGAAGATGGTAGAAGTCAGAACAAAGACAAATAGCTCTTCACTGGGTTTTCCAGCAGAGCAGATCCAGTGAGAGAGCATGTTGGGGAAAACAATTGTAGGCGTCAGTGTTGTGATTTCTTCCTAATGTGATTGCATGCTTTCAGAACCCAATGGTGGTCCCGGTGCCAGTGATTTCAACCCTCAGTTTGTACTGCTCAATATTTTCCTTCCTTTGCTTTTCCCACATGGCCTTTATCACATTTCTTTCTACCCAAATGGTTTTTAAAACACTGTTAGCAAGTTGGAGATTAAGCAGGAAAGAGAGGTTTGCACAAGAGAAACAAACAAACAAATAAAAATAAGTAAATAAATAAAAACTCTCCCTGCCTTTTTGAAAGCCTGGATGCCAGAAATTTCCTCTCACAGGTGGTTACTGATAATAAAATCCATTTTAAGTGTTTCCACATTGTAAATTGCACCACAAAAGGCAAATGTGTGAAAGTGGAATTTATGTTACACAGTTATCCTGGACAGACCCATCCACTCTTAATAAAGAGCTCTGGAAGTAGGTGAGAAACTGGAGAAAGGCAGAAAGTGGAGCCATTAAGATATTTAGGCCATTTACAAGATGCGTCTGGCTGGTTTCTTTAACCTCTTCAGTGCCTTCCCAGATGCATGAGCAGCTGTCAGCAGAGTTACCTGCCTGAAGTATATGGGGCACTTATTTTCAGAAACATGCTCTATATCCAAAACCACTCATGATGAAGAGATTTGACCAGATGGCAGAAACTCAGTCACCCACCCCTGCAAAATCTCTCTGTAGGAAATAGCAGCAGAGACAAAGAGAGGCCTCAGTGGCTGGTGAACAATCAATTATCATAAATGTGGGTTCACAGTTTCACTGCTTCCCTACCTATCACCTTACCCATCCTTTCCCTCACCATACTGATCTTTCTCATCCTTTCCTTACCTCAGCTGCCCTATGAAAAAGAAGCTGGATCTAGCTCAAATAACTTTTTTTTTTTTTTTTTTTTAAATAAAGCTCTCTCTCTTTCTCTCTCTCTTTCAAACTCATTTAAATTGGAAGCATCTTGACAAGTTAGATGAGAAGTTTAGGGAGCAGGACTGTATGTTGGTGGTGAGATAACATGGAAAGGGATAGCGAGAATGATTTGTACAACTTGAAGAATATAAACAATGTCACAAATTAAATTAAACCACACACACACACACACACACACACAAACTGAAGGAAAGTAGAAGAAGAAGTAGTTTCTTTGCCATCACCCATCTTTCATTTCTATAAGAATTTGCCTTTAGCTCCTCTTCCCACAAGCCCAGGGCTGATCAGACCTGTTTAGCCACTTGGAAGGTCCTCCCTTTGTTATCACCAAGGGACATAGCAATCTAGTCTTGGTTTTCTGTTCTCTGGTTCCAAACAGGTGAGAACTACCTGCTCTGCTTCAGGAGTCATACTATATAGATATTTTTCATTTTGAGTTCTATCTGCTTTAAGAGGAAAAGGTAGAATATCTCCATTAAGGGTCTGAAAGTCCATAATTTTACCATATGTTAAATAGTCACATAATACTGACCTTGAAGAATCTTATTGATTGTTGAAATAATGTTAGAAAAGAAGCTTACAAACAGTTTATATAGTATGGAAAAATGGAAGAGGTAGCTTGGAGCTGAGTAATCAGTGTTTTTCATTACCCAAAATGTTTATGACTTGAAATATAAATTTTCTGAGGAGAAGCTGGGTTTTGTAGTGCAAATCAATTCAGCAAATATTTATTGAGGTGTATTATATGCAGACTTCTCAAATAATTGGCCAGGGAAAACCTTATGAATAGCAAAGAAACACTGTTCGATGCATTACTGTGCAACTTTATAAATAGTCCGGTTAGGTTACAAGGCTCTCAAAATAGGACTGCGGAAGAGCTGCATCATCTGAGTAAACTCAGCCTTACTCCTATGGATAAGGTAAAGCTTTCAAGACGTCCATTTGCTGATGTGGCACCACTCAAATTGAAGAGAAACAGCTGCAGACATCCATTAGTCATCAGAACATGGAATGTATGAAGTATGAATCTAGG